>NC_084560.2:19530420-19592920 GCF_033978685.3 Nerophis lumbriciformis | reverse complement strand
TTCACAGCAGGTGTATTATGGGGCGCCATTGCAGGATGGATATCACTCAGTGTTAAAAGCCATGGAATAAAAGTATGTTTTTAAGAGAGATTTAAAAACAGGAAGAGAGGAGGCTTGTCTAATACTCAGAGGTAGGTCGTTCCAGAGCTTGGGAACAGCAACGGCGAAAGCTCTGTCACCTCTAAGCTTCAGCCTTGTGTCAGGGACCGTCAGTAGCAGCTGATCGGCTGATCTTAGGGATCGGGTGGGGCAGTAAGGCTGAAGAATGCCGTTGTAAGTTAATACTACTAACACGAGCTGCGTTTGTCATTACAGCGAGAAATGCGCAAAACGTAAATATCGCAATAAGAAACTGGTAACGGAAATACCCATATTTCGAAAATCCTCTCAAATATCGGTAACACATTTTCACGCTTATCGAGGGGGGATCCCGAGGCGTTCCCAGGCCAGCCGGGAGACATAAATAAATAAATGATAAATGGGTTATACTTGTATAGCGCTTTTCTACCTTCAAGGTACTCAAAGCGCTTTGACAGTATTTCCACATTCACCCATTCACACACACATTCACACACTGATGGCGGGAGCTGCCATGCAAGGCGCTAACCAGCAGCCATTAGGAGCAAGGGGTGAAGTGTCTTGCCCAAGGACACAACGGACGTGACTAGGATGGTAGAAGGTGGGGATTGAACCCCAGTAACCAGCAACCCTCCGATTGCTGGCACGGCCACTCTACCAACTTCGCCACGCCGTCCCATAGTCTTCCCAACGTGTCCTGGGTCTTCCCCGTGGCCTCCTACTGGTCATTCGGGTGGCATCCTGACCAGATGCCCGAACCACCTAATCTGGCTCTTCTCGACTGGTTCCATTGTATTATTTTCAATTCCGAATGCCATTTCTGGATCTTAAGCATTACTGAACCTGCACAGGTTGTGTGCAAGACCTTGTTTCAACTTACTAGAAAGAAATGCAGCAATAGACCCTACAAACATGGTGGACCCACTATGGATAAAACTGGTTAGTGATTATTATCCATGCATTCATTCACGTAATCAACAAAGTATTACACCTCATCCATCCATCCATTTTATACCGCTTGTCCCTTTTGGGGTTGCGGGGGGTGCTGGAGCCTATCTTGGCTGCATTCGGGCGGAAGGCGGGGTACACCCTGGACAAGTCTCCACCTGATCACAGGGCCAACACAGATAGACAGACAACATTCACACACTAAGGCCAATTTAGTGTTGCCAATCAACCTATCCCCAGGTGCATGTCTTTGGAGGTGGGAGGAAACCGGAGTACCCGGAGAGAACATGCAAACTCTACACAGAAAGATCCCAAGCCTGGGATTGAACTCAGGACTTACTTAGGATCTTCGTATTGTGAGACACATGCACTAACCCCTATGCCACCTTGCTGCCCAACAAAGTATTACACATTCATGTAAAAATCAGGCTGCTCAAAGAGTGATCCAGCTTTTTTTTTTCAGGCTTCCAAATTTCTGGGAATCTTAACACTGTCAGTAATACTAATCCCTGGAAGGGTTGTTGACTAATCTAGTATTTATTAACAAAGACAACACAGTACTATTGAACTTCCTTGAAGAAAGTGGCCTTTGTTTGCACAAGTAAGGAAGGAAAAGACTCGGAGGCAGCACCTGACGATGTCACTTCCTTCTCCCAGCGCCTTGTCCGATTGGAGCAGATATCCAAGGCGCCCGAACAGGAAGGAGTAGATAACCTGTTTGAGCTTTGTCTTTTTCATTGACCGCTGGCAGGAGAGACCTCCTGCCTCCAAGGGGATTCTTCTTGCAGAGCGTAAAACGATCGTCCCTCTCGGTCTTTAGCAGAGCTGGAGAGTGAAAACAGAGGAAATCAGATCCCGGCCGAGTGGGTGTATTCCCCCCCCCCCTCTCTGCCTTCGCTTGAGGTTTTCCTCTGATTGTTGAGAGTTTCGAGGGATCCCACTGTCAGCGGAATGGAAGTACACACTCGTCCACTTGGCTGCAGTTGTGGTTGCGGGTATCTGAGTGCTTGGTAAGTGTTTACTGCTCTGGAATATTGTCTTTGGGGTATTTTATGGCTGCTCGGTGGCTGCTTTCTTTCTCCGTTGTTACGCCTCATTTTCAAACGGTCCCTCTTTGCCGTTGATACGGACGCAGCATGCAGACTTTGCCCTCATGCCCCAACAAGGGAGAGGCACTAACATGCTACAACTGTCTTTCCTACTTTCTTTGGTAGTTCATGGCAATACCAGGTACTTCGGAGACGCTCTTAATGTCAGTAGCTTTCGATCTTACATGTATCAGATTTAGTATGTATTGATTTATCAATACAACCACTTGGTAAAATAAATGCTTCTCAGTGCCTCGGAGAGAATTCTTTAGAATAAACTCCCTTTTTAGAAGCAGTTTTTTATTAAATCTAGCAGCTAAGATGTTCTTGATAGCATTCCTATCTGAATGTTAACGATAGCAGAACCTTAACTTGACCTAAACTTTTAACAGTACCTATATAAATAGTTTATTCAAAGAACAGTATGTTTTGGTGTTGAACTTGCATTAACCAATGTCAGTCAGTGTATTGTAGTTTGTAAGGTCACATAAGGACGTTTTGGAGTTTAAAGGTCAAAGTAGAAAAGCCATCAAAGAGAATTCCGGATTTTTTTTCAAGACTGAAATTTAAGGTAATTATTAACCCCCTGCTTTCATTCATTGTTCATGTCAAGGTGAGAGAAGTGTTCGGTGTAGCATTCCCTCATATTTGCATGCTCATAATGAATGTGAGTTCTTTGAATATTACCCACTTTACATTTTAACATTCTCTGTGTTCTCCTGCGTGTACTACTGTTGTCCTGATACCAATATTTTGGTACTGGTACCAAAATGTATTTAGATACTTTTCGGTACTTTTCTAAATAAAGGACACCACAAAAAAAATTAATTATTGGCTTTATTTTAACAAAAAATATTAGGGTACATTAGACATACACGACAACTTGTCTTTTAGTAGTAAGTAAACAAACAAAGGCTGCTGACATATGCAGTAACATATTGTGTCATTTTCCATTCTATTATTTTGTCAAAATTATTAAGGACAAGTGGTAGAAAATTAATTATTAATCTCCTTGTTCTTTTACTGTTAATATCTGCTTACTTTCTGTTTTAACATGTTCTATCTACACTTCTGTTAAAATGTAATAATCACTTATTCTTCTGTTGTTTGATACTTCACATTAATTTTGGATGATACCACAAATTTAGGTATCGATTCAATACCAAGTAGTTACAGGATCATACATTGGTCATATTCAAAGTCCTCATGTGTCCAGGGACATATTTCCTGACTTTATAAACATAATATGAATTTGAAAAACCCGAAAAAAAATGTTGTGATGCTAAAAAATATCGATGTAATCTTAGTAGTATAGACTACATACGCATCTGTACTTGGTATCATTACAGTGGATGTTAGGTGTAGCTCCACCAATGGCGTTTGTTTACATTTTGACGCCGGTGAGCTACAGTGTGTAGTGAAGCATGTTTAGCTATTCGTCGTCCTGCACTGTTAATGATACTTGTAAGAAACTCACTTTATTTGTCGCCATGGAGGTGAGGATTAGTGATTTAGAAGTAGCTAAAACACGGATGGACGTTAGCCGCTAGCTAGCTCGCCATGTCTTAAAGCACCTCTCCCTGAGGGCGTTTCAGTGTTATAACTTCACCTTTATCTTAAGTTTTTAAGCCAAATTGCATCCGTTCTCCCTTTTCTGTCTACACACTGAGTCTGCTTGTAAGTACTCTGTGTGTGTGTGTGTGTGCGCTGCCGAACATGCTCGTCTGCTCATAAACCAGCAATGACACGATGTGACTTCGACGCAGACGGAGGGGATTGCGGGACCGGTACTTTTCAGAGACCGTATAGTACCGAATGTGATTCATTAGTATCGCGGTACTATACTAATACCGATATACCGTACAACCCTAATATATACATCTATATATATATAGACATATATATACATATATCTATATATATATACACACACGGGAATCAGCACCTCCAAGTCCGAGTCCATGGTTCTCGCCCGGAAAAGGGTGGAGTGCCATCTCCGGGTTGGGGAGGAGATCCTGCCCCAAGTGGAGGAGTTCAAGTACCTCGGAGTCTTGTTCACGAGTGAGGGAAGAGTGGATCGTGAGATCGACAGGCGGATCGGTGCGGCGTCTTCAGTAATGCGGACGCTGTATCGATGTGTTGTGGTGAAGAAGGAGCTGAGCCGGAAGGCAAAGCTTTCAATTTACTGGTCGATCTACGTTCCCATCCTCACCTATGGTCATGAGCTTTGGGTCATGACCGAAAGGACAAGATCACGGGTACAAGCGGCCGAAATGAGTTTCCTCCGCCGGGTGGCGGGGCTCTCCCTTAGAGATAGGGTGAGAAGCTCTGTCATCCGGGAGGAGCTCAAAGTAAAGCCGCTGCTCCTCCACATCGAGAGGAGCCAGATGAGGTGGTTCGGGCATCTGGTCAGGATGCCACCCGATCGCCTCCCTAGAGAGGAGTTTAGGGCACGTCCGACCGGTAGGAAGCCACGGGGAAGACCCAGGACACGTTGGGAAGACTATATATCCCGGCTGGCCTGGGAACGCCTCGGGATCCCCCGGGAGGAGCTAGACGCAGTGGCTGGGGAGAGGGAAGTCTGGGCTTCCCTGCTTAGGCTGCTACCCCCGCGACCCGACCTCGGATAAGCGGAGGAAGATGGATGGATGGATGGATATATACACTGTATATAGTATATATAAGGGGATAATGGCTCAACAATCTCTTTTTTGATCCAAACAACATTAACGCAAGCTTAAAGGGGAACATTATCACAATTTCAGAATGGTTAAAACCATTAAAAATCAGTTCCCAGTGGCTTATTATATTTTTCGAAGTTTTTTTCAAAATTTTACCCATCATGCAATATCCCTAAAAAAAGCTTCAAAGTGCCTGATTTTAACCACCCGTCCATTTTCCTGTGACGTCACATAGTGAAGCCAACTCAAACAAACATGGCGGAAAGAACAGCAAGCTATAGCGACATTAGCTCGTATTCAGACTCGGATTTCAGCGGTTTAAGCGACAGATTACGCATGTATTGAAACGGATGGTTGTAGTGTAGAGGCAGGTAGCGAAAACGAAATTGAAGAAGAAACTGAAGCTATTGAGCCATATCGGTTTGAACCGTATGCAAGCGAAACCGACGAAAACGACACGACAGCCAGCGACACGGGAGAAAGCGAGGACGAATTCGGCGATCGCCTTCTAACCAACGATTGGTATGTGTTTGTTTAGCATTAAAGGAAACTAACAACTATAAACTAGGTTTACAGCATATGAAATACATTTGGCAACAACATGCACTTTGAAAGTGCAGACAGCCCAATTTTCATCAATTAATATATTCTGTAGACATACCCTCATGTCAGCAGGCCAGGGAAGCTAGGGTCGATATTCTTCTCTTGATCATCTTGGGACGGTGTGAGCCAAGACATCCAGGGGGGTTTAGCTGGCTCGTCTGCGGGAACAAACTGCCGCCATGGCTTGCCGTGCTACCGAGGTCCTTTGTCCCTGAATTGCTCACACACTCCGGCAGATTCAATGGGGGTCTGGCGGCAGATTTCTTTGACTTTATCGTTGGAAATGCATCTGCTTTGAGTGTCGCAGGATATCCACACATTCTTGCCATCTCTGTCGTAGCATAGCTTTCGTCGGTAAAGTGTGCGGAACAAACGTCCAATTTCTTGCCACTTTCGCATCGTGTTGTTACACCCTCCGACAACACACCGACGAGGCATGATGTCTCCAAGGTACGGAAAACAGTTAAAAAACGGAAAATAACAGAGCTGATTTGACTCGGTGTTTGAGAAAATGGCGGATTGCTTCCTGATGCGACGTCACATTGTGACGTCATCGCTCCGAGAGCGAATATTAGAAAGGCGTTTAATTCGCCAAAATTCACCCATTTAGAGTTCGGAAATCGGTTAAAAAAAAAAAGGTATTTTTTCTGCAACATCAAGGTATATATTGACGCTTACATAGGTCTGGTGATAATGTTCCCCTTTAAATGTCTCGTTGGTGTGCTTCAAAACCAAAAAAAAGACAAAAAAAGGAAAATCATTTTATCTTGTGTCTGGGATTATTTGTGGCATTGTTGAACACTCTTGGATTTTCGGAGGGACAAACAGACAGCAGGTCTGAGGGTTCGGACAAATTGAAAGCGTTTCTGTTCACACAAAGTGATCTCTGAGACGGGCTGACACAGCTCTGACCAGCGCAAGGTACGACAATTGTGGGAATAAACTTGTCAGAAGTGACGCTGACCGTTTGTACAGGATACGATGACATCACAATAGCAGCCCTCGATGGCTTCACGCAGCATGCTAAATGAATGAATAAAGCGATCGTACACCGAGACACAGTTCGTGCACAGAGACATATTTGACGCGGTGTAAACGTTTGTAAACCGAAAAGGTCGTAAATAGAAGCACTCGTGAATCAAGTTCTAACTGTATTGTTATACCTGGCATGGCGTATGTACAAAACCCAAAACCAGTGAAGTTGTCACGTTGTGTAAATGGTAAATAAAAACAGAATACAATGATTTGCAAATCCTTTGCAACTTATATTCAATTGAATAGACTGCAAAGACAATATATTTAATGTTGGAACTGAGAAACGTAAAACATGTTTGCAAAATAATCATTAACTTAGAATTTAATGGCAGCAACACATTGCAAAAAAGTTGGCACAGGAGCATTTTTACCACTGTGTTACATGGCCTTTCCTTTTAACAACACTCAGTAAACGTTTGGGAACTGAGGAGACACATTTTTGAAGCTTTTCAGGTGGAATTCTTTCCCATTCTTGCTTGATGTACAGCTTAAGTTGTTTAACAGTCCGGGGTCTCCGTTGTGGTATTTTAGGTTTCATATTGCGCCACACATTTTCAACGGACTACAGGCAGGCCAGTCTAGTACCCGCACTCTTTTATTATGAAGCCACGCTTCATATGGTGTGGGGTTGTTTTTACAGGAGTTGGGCTTGGCCCCTTAGTTCCAGTGAAAGGAACTTTGAATGCTCCAGGATACCAAAACATTTTGGACAATTCCATGCCTCCCAACCTTGTGGGAACAAGGTTGGGAGGCCTTCCTCTTCCAACATGACTGTGCACCAGTGCACAAAGCAAGGTTCATAAAGACATGGATGACAGAGTCTGGTGTGGATGAACTTGACTGGCCTGCACAGAGTCCTGACCTGAACTCCGATGGAACACCTTTGGGATGAATTAGAACGGAGACTGAGAGCCAGGTCTTTTCGACCAACATCTCACCAATGCGCTTTTGGAAGAATGGTGGAAAATTCCTAAAAACACACTCCGCAAACCTTGTGGACAGCCTTGCCAGAAGAGTTGAAGCTGTAATAGCTGCAAAATGTGGACCCACATCATATTGAACCCTATGGGTTAGGAATGGGATGGCACTTCGAGTTCATATGTGAGTCAAGGCAGGTGGCCAAATACTTTTGGCAATATAGTGCAGGTTGAAAAGGATTTGCAAATCACCGTATTTTGTTTTTATTTACGATTTACACAAAGTGCCAATTTCACTGGTTTTGTGGTTTTTGTGCATTATTTCTTGTACTCCCTTTCTATTATGCAAGGTGGCAGCTACCAGTGATAACTGCAGGCGGGAGAAGGATCACGTTGGTTCTAGAACTAGTACTGGTGCCACAGTGGCAAGGCAAGGCAACTTTATTTATATAACACGTTTACAACAATTTTTAAATTGGAGCAAAGGGCTTTACAGGTTAAAAAGCATAGAGCAAAAAAACAAACAAACAAAGAACATAAACAATGAATGAGCTAAACATGATAGTGCAAAAGCAATACGGTAAAAGTAGGGATGTCCGATAATGACTTTTTGCCGATATCCGATATTGTCCAACTCTTTAATTACCGATACCGATATCAACCGATACCGATATCAACGGATATATACAGTCGTGGAATTAACACATTATTATGCCTAATTTGGACAACCAGGTATGGTGAAGTTAAGGTACTTAAAAAAAAATAATATTATAAAATAAAATAAGATAAATAAATTAAAAACATTTTTTTGAATAATATATAAAAATAATAATAATAATAATAATAATAATAATAATAAATATAAAAACAGTTACATAGAAACTAGTAATTAATGAAAATGAGTCAAATTAACTGTTAAAGGTACTATTAGTAGACCAGCTATTAGTACTATTAGTGGACCAGCAGCACGCACAATCATGTGTGCTTACGGACTGTATCCCTTGCAGACTGTATTGATATATATTGATATATAATGTAGGAACCAGAATATTAATAACAAAAAGAAACAACCCTTTTGTGTGAATGAGTGTAAATGGGGGAGGGAGGTTTTTTGGGTTGGTGCACTAATTGTAAGTGTATCTTGTGTTTTTTAGGTTGATTTAATAAAAAAAAACAAAAAAAAACGATACCGATAATAAAAAAAACGATACCGATAATTTCCGATATTACATTTTAACGCATTTATCGGCAGGCCGATATTATCGAACTTCTTTAGGTAAAAGGGTTTGAATAAAAAGTAAAATTGCAAGATAAAAATAATGAAATAATAAAAGTTTGACAAATTGAAAAAAAAACTAACAAAAAAAACAAACTAAAGCGAAGTGAGTACAAAAGTGCTCATACTAATCAAACCAGAAATACTTTGCGTGTCAAGTGGCATGTGTTGCCTTCGGTGCGATATCAAGTGCAACCTGAAACTCCCATATTTTGTGTGTTTTATCCAATCTAGGTCAAAGCTTAATTATCGCGATCATAGAAACATTTTGCCATCATGCATTTGTGTGCCAGAGAAGGTATTTTCTCTGTGGGCAATAATCTTTCTCCTTGGTAAGTGAATAGGCACTCTAATTACAATTTACTGACCATTTCTGTCATTCTTATCTGCCTTCCTCTCCTCGGTGGTGCTGCTGCGTGACAAAGGCAAGGGGGAAATCTAGACCCGTACGCATTGTGGCCTCGATTATGGATATAAAAATGGAAGCTTTGCTCCAAGCAATTACCCCATGCGACACATTCAGAGGGGCGGTGTATAGGTGAAGGAGAGTGCTGGGAGAGACAAAACACTCAGGTGTGGAGGGGGTGGGTGGGAGGACAAAAAAGCGAGAGAGTGGGGGAAATGATGAAGAATGGCGGAGTCAGATTAGCTGTCGCCGGCGAGCTGTTCTCTAAATGTATTGTGGCAGGGAGCTGTCAGTGTGGAGGAACGCAGAAAATAAGAAAAGAGGAACAGGAGCCAATCTGCTTCCCCATGTGATGTGATGCCAATGGAGTGTTGTGTCTGGCCTGGCACAACAGTTTCTTCCCCCGCCCCCCATTCCTTTCCTCACCTCGCTGTTAATGTTCATGAACATCACTGTCATCATCATCATCATTATAATTATCACAGTGCACCACACTCCAGAGGGAGCAGGTGGAAACCGAGGCTACACAGATCAGTGTTGGCGCTGGGACCCCGTCAAGTCCTAAAAACGGGGTCCCACAGTACATTTTTGGGGTCTGTCAAGGTTCAAACTCTGATGACATCTACAAACCCCGTTTCCATATGAGTTGGGAAATTGTGTTCGATGTAAATATAAACGAAATACAATGATTTGCAAATCCTTTTCAACCTATATTCAATTGAATATGCTACAAAGACAAGATATTTGATGTTCAAACTCATAAACTTGCAAATAATAATTAACTTAGAATTTCATGGCTGCAACACGTGCCAAAGTAGTTGGGAAAGGGCATGTTCACCACTGTGTTACATGGCCTTTCCTTTTAACAACACTAAGTAAACGTTTGGGAACTGAGGAGACACATTTTTTAAGCTTCTCAGGTGGAATTCTTTCCCATTCTTGCTTGATGTACAGCTTAAGTTGTTCAACAGTCCGGGGGTCTCCGTTGTGGTATTTTAGGCTTCATAATGCGCCACACATTTTCAATGGGAGACAGGTCTGGACTACAGGCAGGCCAGTCTAGTGCCCGCACTCTTTTACTATGAAGCCACGTTGATGTAACTTGTGGCTTGGCATTGTCTTGCTGAAATAAGCAGGGGCGTCCATGGTAACTTTGCTTGGATGGCAACATATGTTTCTCCAAAACCTGTATGTACCTTTCAGCATTAATGGCGCCTTCACAGATGTGTAAGTTACCCATGTCTTGGGCATTAATACACCCCATACCATCACAGATGCTGGCTTTTCAACTTTGTGCCTATAACAATCCGGATGGTTCTTTTTCTCTTTGGTCCGGAGGACACGACGTCCACAGTTTCCAAAAACAATTTGAAATGTGGACTTGTCAGACCACAGAACACTTTTCCACTTTGTATCAATCCATCTTAGATGAGCTCAGGCCCAGCGAAGCCGACGGCGTTTCTGGGTGTTGTTGATAAACGGTTTTCGCCTTGCATAGGAGAGTTTTAACTTGCACTTACAGATGTAGCGACCAACAGTAGTTACTGACAGTGGGTTTCTGAAGTGTTCCTGAGCCCATGTGGTGATATCCTTTACACACTGATGTCGCTTGTTGATGCAGTACAGCCTGAGGGATGGAAGGTCACAGGCTTAGCTGCTTACGTGCAGTGATTTCTCCAGATTCTCTGAACCCTTTGATGATATTACGGACCGTAGATGGTGAAATCCCTAAATTCCTTGCAATAGCTTGTTGAGAAAGGTTTTTCTTAAACTGTTCAACAATTTGCTCACGCATTTGTTGACAAAGTGGTGACCCTCGCCCCATCTTTGTTTGTGAACGACTGAGCATTTCATGGAATCTACTTTTATACCCAATCATGGCACCCACCTGTTCCCAATTAGCCTGCACACCTGTGGGATGTTCCAAATAAGTGTTTGATGAGCATTCCTCAACTTTATCAGTATTTATTGCCACCTTTCCCAACTTCTTTGTCACGTGTTGCTGGCATCAAATTCTAAAGTTAATGATTATTTGCAAAAAAAAAAAGTTTATCAGTTTGAACATCAAATATGTTGTCTTTGTAGCATATTCAACTGAATATGGGTTGAAAATGATTTGCAAATCATTGTATTCCGTTTATATTTACATCTAACACAATTTCCCAACTCATATGAAAATGGGGTTTGTATTAAACAGACAAGAAGCAAGGAATCATGCAGAGACAGAGTTCGATTTGGTTTAAATGAGGAAAGACGTTTTTTTGGGCTGTACTCTAGTTACAGATCCAAACTACGCTCTAAAGTCCAGCCCACGTGCTTCCTCTATTTATTTGGGAGGTCCCTGGTTACATCACTGAAGCTGCCGCTGAAGGAAGGGGTTAAACTCCGCAGCTCCAGTTCGACACAATATACGACTATTAGTGAAATGCAAATGTGTTGACACTCGTGATATCGCCCTGTCTCTGCTCTGTCTGCGTCACGGCACTCGATGTTCCTTTGGCCGATTCAGGGTCTGAAAACACTGATACGAGACGATGTCCCTTTACACAGGTAGAAAAAGTACAACTTCAGCACAATTTATAAGAACCATAGCAACGGCCCTTAAGCATAAGAGTTGTGTGATAATATATACATAATTATTCTAACAGGTCCCACTTTTTTGTTAGCGTTCTGAAAACAAATGATAAACGTATGCATTATCCTGTTATATAAAGTTAAAGTACCAATGATAGTCACACACACACTAGATGTGGTGACATTTGTCTTCTGCATTTGACCCATCACACTCCCCCAATTCCAACCCTTGATGCTGAGTGCCAAGCAGGGAGGTAATGGGTCCCATTTTTATAGTCTTTGGTATGACTCACAACCTACCGATCTCAGGGCGGACACTCTAACCAGTGGTTCTTAACCTGGGTTCAATCGAATCCTAGGGGTTCGGTGAGTCGGGCTCAGGGGTTCGGCAGAGGTCAAGACACACCCGACTCATCGATTAAATAAAAACTTCTCCCTATTGGCGTATTACGGATACGGCAACAGCAGAAGTCACACTGATTTGCATATGTGTAATTTGTTGTGAGTTTATGCACTGTATTGGTTTTGTTGTTTGAACAAGGTGATGTTCATGCACGGTTCATTTTGTGCACCAGTAAAAAAAACATGGTAACACTTTAGTATGGGGAACATATTCACCATTAATTAGTTGCTTATTAACATGCAAATTAGTAACATATTGGCTCTTAACTAGTCATTATTAAGTACTTATTAATGCCTTATTTGGCATGGCCTTATTATAACCCTAACCCTCTAACCCTGGCCTAACCCGAACCAAATAACTCTAAATTAAGTCTTTGTTACTTAGAATATGTTCCCCTCGTGTCCAAATAACTCTAAATTAAGTCTTTTTTACTTAGAATATGTTCCCCTAGTGTCCAAAAAAACTCTAAATGAAGTCTTTGTTACTTAGAATATGTTCCCCTAGTGTCCAAAAAACTCTAAATTAAGTCTTTGTTACTTAGAATATGTTCCCCTAGTGTCCAAAAAACTCTAAATTAAGTCTTTGTTACTTAGAAAATGTTCCCCTAGTGTCCAAAAAACTCTAAATTAAGTCTTTGTTACTTAGAAAATGTTCCCCTAGTGTCCAAAAAACTCTAAATTAAGTTTTTGTTCCTTAGAAAATGTTCCCCTAGTGTCCAAAAAACTCGAAATTAAGTCTTTGTTACTTACAATATGTTCCCCTAGTGTCTGAATAACTCTAAATTAAGTTTTTGTTACTTAGGAAATGTTCCCCTAGTGTCCAAAAAACTTTAAATTAAGTTTTTGTTACTTAGAATATGTTCCACTAGTGTCCAAAAAACTCGAAATTAAGTCTTTGTTACTTAGAATATGTTCCCCTAGTGTCCAAAAAACTCTAAATTAAGTCTTTGTTACTTAGAATATGTTCCCCTAGTGTCCAAAAAACTCTAAATTAAGTCTTTGTTACTTAGAATATGTTCCCCTACTGTCCAAAAAACTCGAAATTAAGTCTTTGTTACTTAGATATATGTTCCCCTAGTGTCTGAATAACTCTAAATTAAGTCTTTGTTACTTAGAATATGTTCCCCATACTAAAGTGTTACCAAAAACATATAACTTTGTCTTGAATTTGAAAAAAAAAATATATATAAAATATTTTTCACTAAAGAAAGGTTCGGTGAATGCGCATATGAAACTGGTGGGGTTCGGTACCTCCAACAAGGTTAAGAACCACTGCTCTAACCACTAGGCCACTGAGTAGGTGTATCTCACAATCTATATTGTGTTTTGGAAAAAGGTTGTCAAAAACGTTTATTTAATTCATTAAAAAAATAATACAAAACATTTAGTATGGTATTTAAACTTTAGTATGGGGAACACATATTCACCATTAATTAGTTGCCTATTAACATGCAAATTAGTAACATATTGGCTCTTAGTTAGTCATTTTTAAGTACTTATTAATTCCTTATTCTGCATGGCCTTATTATACAACCAGTAAGCCATTAACTAAGAGTCTTCCCTCAATATCCTCAGAATTATTGCTTATTAGTAACCCTAACCCTAACCCTAATATGTTCCCCTAGTGTCCAAATAACTCTAAATTAAGTCTTTCTTACTTTAATAAGCAACCAATTAAAGGCCTACTGAAATGTGATTTTCTTATTTAAACGGGGATAGCAGGTCCATTCTATGTGACATACTTGATCATTTCGCGATATTGCCATATTTTTGCTGAAAGGATTTAGTAGAGAACATCGACGATAAAGTTCGCAACTTTTGGTCGCTGATAAAAAAGCCTTGCCTGTACCGGAAGTAGCAGACGAGTAGCGTGACGTCACAGGTTGTGGAGCTCCTCACATCTGCACATTGTTTACAATCATGGCCACCAGCAGCGAGAGCGATTCGGACCGAGAAAGCGACGATTTCCCCATTAATTTGAGCGAGGATGAAAGATTTGTGGATGAGGAAAGTGAGAGTGAAAGACTAGAGGGCAGTGGGAGCGATTCAGATAGGGAAGATGCTGTGAGAGGCGGGTGGGACCTGATATTCAGCTGGGAATGACTAAAACAGTAAATAAACACAAGACATATATATACTCTATTAGCCACAACACAACCAGGCTTATATTTAATATGCCACAAATGAATCCCGCATAACAAACACCTCCCCCCTCCCGTCCATATAACCCGCCAATACAACTCAAACACCTGCACAACACACTCAATCCCACAGCCCAAAGTGCAGTTCACCTCCCCAAAGTTAATAAAGCACATATATTTCCCCAAAGTCCCCAAAGTTACGTACGTGACATGCACATAGCGGCACGCACGTACGGGCAAGCGATCAAATGTTTGGAAGCCGCAGCTGCATGCGTACTCACGGTACCGCGTCTGTGCATCCAACTCAAAGTCCTCCTGGTAAGAGTCTCTGTTGTCCCAGTTCTCCACAGGCCAATGGTAAAGCTTGACTGTCATTGAAACACCGGCTGTGTTTGTGTTGCTGCAGCCGCCCGCAATACACCGCTTCCCACCTACAGCTTTCTTCTTTGCTGTCTCCATTGTTCATTGAACAAATTGCAAAGGATTCACCAACACAGATGTCCAGAATACTGTGGAATTTTGCGATGAAACAGACGACTCAATAGCTGGCCACCATGCTGTCCCAAAATGTCCTCTACAATCCGTGACGTCACGCGCTGACGTCATCATACCGAGATGTTTTCAGCAGGATATTTTGCGCAAAATTTAAAATTGCACTTTAGTAAGCTAACCCGGCCGTATTGGCATGTGTTGCAATGTTAAGATTTCATCATTGATATATAAACTATCAGACTGCGTGGTCGGTAGTCGTGGGTTTCAGTAGGCCTTTAATGGTAAATCGCCATCTTTACACATGGCAATAAATTCAATCAATCAATTAGTTTTTTTTATATAACCCTGAATCACAAGTGTCTCAAAGGGCTGCACAAGCCACAATGACATTAGATCCCACATCATAAATTGGCCAAATGAGTAGCAATTATGATGAAATACAAATAGAAAGTGGTAGATATGCTGATACTATGTCAAAAGACACACAATCAGTTTAACCTTGTATCAAAACGGATTAATTTGAGACAGAAACACTGTTCTCTGATGGCTGGCTGCTGTTAACTGATGAGAGGCGATTTCGAACAAAAACACTTCAGAGTGAACTCAACTAAAGGTTGAGTGCGGTCAAAGCCACGCCCCATGAAGGAAATAATAACTATTATGGGATACAGATACATTCAAAGGAAGAAGTTCATGTAGAACTGAACAATCCTAAAGTCAGACCAACAATCTGATCAGACAAACAAATCCCAACAATGAAATAATGGAGGCAATGAAGTTATAACCCAGTTGCTGTCGTTCTTGCATCAAAGTCTCACCACTGTGGTGATGTGTTATTGATGAGACAAGAGTTGAAGATGAAGCACATCGAAAAGTTATTTTGCCATAAGTTAATTTGCAAGAGGTCAAGATCAGCCTCCTTCTTTGTTACCAGTATAACCCTGCAACCGGAAACGGAACGGGTGTTGTTGACTATTTTCACAATGTCGACAACGTCATTAATAGACCATGGAACAAATACTGCAATGTAATACATATAAAACTCAATTTAACACTTAATTTACGCCAAAACATGTGGTGCTTTCCAAAATAAAGTTATTTTTAAAAATCTGTGATTTGAAATGGAGCCACACACTGTCCAAGACAGGCGTTCACAAACACAGCTCATTAGCATTGAAGCTACAGATGCGCAACACAGCGAAAGCAATTTTTAAACTGTCTAAATTTCAGCATCAAGTCGAGATAGACTTTGGCCAACACACTTCCAATCAATTATTATGAAAAAAAAATGATTTGACATATGTAGGGAAGAAGTGAACTGGCTGTTTCTCATACAGATGAATTTTACTTTCACAACAGATCCGTCCAGGAGTAGCAGTGTTTCCTTATTAAGGTAATCTGCTCGTTGACAGCTGCTAAATTGCTTGCTGTCCTCTTTTCAGACTGGTGTAATGTTTTGACACAATGGTGCTGATCTCACCCTGCAAGTGTTGTTCAGCTCTATTATGAATCGCAGCGCTTTGGGTAATTGCAACTCTGGTGTTGAGCTCTTTAGTTTGTGTCATTGGAAAAACATCACGTGGAAGCTTTTGTTAAACCCTAGCAGATAGCTGCCGGACAAAGTTAATGCTCTAGGCCAGGGGTGCTCTATAGGCGGCCTGTCGCCAAACATCACCCAAATAATGAAACTATACAGTTGTACTGTAAACTGCTTCTGACCACAGAACTTTCCTCCAGAAGGTCTTATCTTTGTCCATGTGATGTCAGATGAAACAAAAATTGAGCTGTTTGGCCACAATACCCAGCAATATGTTTGGAGGAGAAAAGGTGAGGCCTTTAATCCCAGGAACACCAAACCTACTGTCAAGCATGGTGGTGGTAGTATTATGCTCTGGGCCTGTTTTGCTGCCAATGGAACTGGTGACAATGCTGAAGAAACAAGTCCATGTCAGAAAACCAACAAATTTAGCTGAACTGCACCAATTTTATCAAGAGGAGTGGTCTAAAATTCAAGCAGAAGCTTACCAAAAGCGCCTTATTGCAGTGAAACTTGCCAAGGGACATGTAAGCAAATATTAACATTGCTGTATGTATACTTTTGACCCATCAGATTTGCTCAAATTTTTAGTAGACCCATAATAAATTCAGAAAAGAACCAAACTCCATTAAATGTTTTTTGTGACCAACAAGTATGTGCTCCAAGCACTCTATCACAAAAAAATGAGAGTTAAACAAATTATTGGAAACTCAGCCATGACATTATGTCCTTCACAAGTGTATGTAAACTTTTTGACCACAAACTGTATGTATATATATATATATATATATATATATATATATATATATATATATATATATATATATATATATATATATATAAATGATAAATGGGTTGTACTTGTATAGCGCTTTTCTACCTTCAAGGTACTCAAAGCGCTTTGACACTACTTCCACATTTACCCATTCACACGCTAACCAGCACCCATCAGGAGCAAGGGTGAAGTGTCTTGCTCAGGACACAACGGACATGACGAGGTTGGTACTAGGTGGGGATTGAACCAGGGACCCTTGGGTCGCGCACGGCCATTCTTCCACTGCGCCACGCCATATGTATGTATATGTGTGTGTGTGTATATATACAAATGTACAAATGTATATATAGATATATATTAGGGATGTCCGATAATGGCTTTTTGCCGATATCCGATATTCCGATATTGTCCAACTCTTTAATTACCGATACCGATATCAACCGATACCGATATCAACCGATATATGCAGTCGTGGAATTAACACATTATTATGCCTAATTTGGACAACCAGGTATGGTGAAGATAAGGTACCGGTACTTTAAAAAAATAAATAAATAAAATAAGATAAATAAATTAAAAACATTTTCTTTAATAAAAAAGAAAGTAAAACAATATAAAAACAGTTACATTGAAACTATTAATTAATGAAAATGAGTAAAATTAACTGTTAAAGGTTAGTACTATTAGTGGACCAGCAGCATGCACAATCATGTGTGCTTACGGACTGTATCCCTTGCAGACTGTATTGATATATATTGATATATAATGTAGGAACCAGAATATTAAAAACAGAAAGAAACAGCCCTTTTGTGTGAGAGTGTAAATGGGGGAGGGAGGTTTTTTTGGATTGGTGCACTAATTGTAAGTGTATCTTGTGTGTTTTATGTTGATTTAATAAAAAAATTAAAAAAACAATACCGATAATAACAAAACCCGATTCCGAAAATTTCCGATATTACATTTTAACGCATTTATCAGCCGATAATATCGGCCCGCCGATATTAGCGGACATCTCTAATATATATATATATATATATATATATATATATATAGTTTTTTATGAAGGTGCTGACCCTTAAAGTATAACAACTGATCAATATGACACGTTTCCAACCTTAATAGAGAAAAAAGCTATTTTGTTTACATCTTTCAAACAGCATTTAAATAAGTCCCTATATCAGTAGCGCCTCCGTGCCGATGTTCACATCGTGCTTTTATACACAATTATGTGCAGCACACTGTGAATGCAAATGAGGCAGCACTATAAAGACATTAGCAAATAGGTGAGTGGGAGCCCGTCAGCCTTTGCACTTCAGCTTGTCCACTGTCACGCCTACATATGTCCTGCATTCTGTGGTGACATCATGTGAGACCACCGCCACTTCTAGTCAGTCCAAACATAATCAAGAATTAACTGCATGCATTTTTTTGCATCTTCTCTGGCTTTTTAAGACATGTATTCCAAAGTAAGGAGTCAAGACTGGCCTTAACTTGACTATTATGTATCTGTTTATTATATACCTTTATGCCAAGAATGTTCATTATGTAGTGTTTGTTAGCTTTGCTATAACCTGTTTTTTCGTTTTCGATGTGTACCTTTTCCATTTGAACCCGGGATTCGAGTACTAAACGGAACCGATTATCAGAACTGTTGTGTTTGTTCATGTGGTAATACACGTTAATTTGTTTAATTATGTAATTGTTATTTCATATTTAACAAAGCGCTGATACTGATAACTGTAGTGGTCTGTCCTGAGTCTCATTTGCTCATATGCATTCATTTCAGTTGGTCTTTTCTGTGTTGCCGTAGCCAGGAAGTTGTCAGTTCAATGTGCCACTTTTGTCTTTTGTTGATAGATAGATAGATAGATAGATAGATAGATAGATAGATAGATAGATAGATAGATAGATAGATAGATAGATAGATAGATAGATAGATAGATAGATAGATAGATGGATGGATGGATAGATAGTACTTTATTGATTCCTTCAGGAGAGTTCCCCAGGAAAATTTAAATTCCAGCAGCAGTGTACTGAATTGAGATCGAATTTAAAAAGTAAATATTGGTGGGTATAAATGGAAATAAAATAGAAAATATAACAATAAGAATAAAAATAAAAAGCAACAATAAGAATAAAAATATAACAGTACAAATAAGAATATAACAAGAGAAACTAGGCAGTAGTGACCATGTTATGAAAATGTATGGCACTGTTATTGCACTGTTTTTTTTTGCAGTTTATTTCAGTATTGTTATTTGAGTCTTATATCGAGTCTTTTTTTTTTTCTATAAATACTGTACTTATTACATAGCCGATGTTTGATTGAAATGTGCGTATTAGTTGTAGTTTTCACAACAAAATTTTAAGTTGTTGAAATCGCCTGTAAAATCGTGAATGTTTAGGGTAGGGTTGTACGGTATACCGGTACTAATAAAGTATCGCGGTACTAATCAATTGAAATCGGTACTATACCACCTTTGAAAAGTACCGGTACTGTTCTTTCATCTGAGTGCCGCACTGTGGAGGTGACTACAGACGACGTGGCGATGTTGGGAGAGTGGCTGTGCCAGCAACCTGAGGGTTCCTGGTTCAATCCCCACCTTCTACTATCCTCGTCACGTCCGTTGTCCTCGAGCAAGACACTTCACCCTTGCTCCTGATGGGTCCTGGTTAGCGCCTTGCATGGCAGCTCCCGCCATCAGTGTGTGAATGTGTGTGTGAATGTGGAAATAGTGTCAAAGCGCTTTGAGTTCCTTAAAAAGGTAGAAAAGCGCTATACAAGTACAACCCATTACCATTACCATGACCATTACAGAGCCGAGGTGCATGATGTTCCATCCATCCATCCACCCATTTTCTACCGCTTATTCCCTTCGGGGTCGCGGGGGGCGCTGGAGCCAATCTCAGCTACAATCGGGCGGAAGGCGGGGTACACCCTGGACAAGTCGCCACCTCATCGCAGGGCCAACACAGATAGACTGACAACATTCACACTCACATTCACACACTAGGGCCAATTTAGTGTTGCCAATCAACCTATCCCCAGGTGCATGTTTTTGGAGGTGGGAGGAAGCCGGAGTACCCGGAGGGAACCCACGCAGTCACGGGGAGAACATGCAAACTTCACACAGAAAGATCCCGAGCCCGGGATTGAACCCCAGACTACCCAGGACCTTCGTATTGTGAGGCAGATGCACTAACCCCTTCGCCACCGTGCTGCATGATGTTGAGTGTGTCAAAACGCAACATCTTGGAGAGGATAAAATGGCAAAAAACTACAATTCTACTGGTTCATAAAGAGGTTGGTGAATTACGATATGGAGGTATTTATGAATAAAGTTGGTATGGTATGGTATTTGGCCTTCAAAACTAACAAAGGTGACGCTTAAAACAGGGAGGCACAGCGTAGCAAGTACTGTTTTACACCTTTCCTGCTTGCCGGCTCCCAGACCGTAGTCGAGGAGCGCAGGGGGAGACCTTTCACTTCACAATGGGTCCCTAAAGCTCCGCTCTTCGGTTGGAATGACGAGGCCGTCAATTAGTTCTGAGACTCTTATTTTGTTAGCGCAGGCAGGATGAAGCAGCGCTTTTATTGTGAAGACAGGAACTGTGCAGTCGTCCTTTAGAGTTTTGACTGCAGATACGGCGCAAGAGTCTGTTGAAATAAAAAAGTGTTTCTCGCCTTCCTGTCGGTCGTTTTTTCTTAATAATGACCTGGCAGCAGCCGGCGTCATCTCACAAGACCCTCGGGTGCCGTGAATGTCGATCAAGGGACGAAAGTGACGTCTTGGTGACGATTTATGATCGCTCATTTTTAGGTCTATATTTTTTTTTAATGCCTGGCCGCCGATGGACTGACACACCCTCCGCCATCCACCGCTAGCTCGACATCCACGTAATGGGCACCCCTGTTCTTGAGGATCTGGTAAAAAAAAAAAAAAAAAATGTTTTAATTATCTTTATAATATTTGTCTGTTGTATGAAAATACATGTATTTAATTTATTACCAAAATAAGAAAACACCTTTTTGTTTATTTTTTGATCCGTGACATGTCATTTCTTTGTCTTTTTTTGGACTGTTGCGTGTAATGATGTGTTTGTTGTTGCTGCTCCTTGTCATTATACAAGCTGTGGTGCATTTATTGGCCAAAAGCAATTTCCTCCCTCTGGCTCGGCTTCATGTGTACTTGCAACTGGAGAGGACCGTCTTGGTTTATATTTCTCTGAATGTCTCAAAACGCTATTTCATGTGATCCTTGCATAGTGTTGAATCTAGTTTCCTGCTATAGTATTCTTCTTCTTTGCGGTCGTTTTACAGGTGCTACAATACGTTTTGGTTCTTCTCACTGTTCTGTGGCCAGTTTTCTTCACTCGTACATCACTCCTTGTTTTCCATTCTTCAGTGCCGCAGAAATCTTTTAACCTTTGCTGTCGTTCCTAAACGAGAATCCATCTCTGGTCGGAATGCAGCTGCAACATTGCAGTGAGGCTGCGAGGCTGCTATTGAATGAGCAAACATTTATCAGGTGTGGATTATTATTATCTGTGGTTGCAAGGACAATCTGCATGTACTGCTTTAATAATAATAATGGATTAGAGTCATATAGCACTTTTCTATACACTAGACCGGGGATCAGCAACCCGCGGCTCTTTAGTGCCGCCCTAGTGGCATTTTTAAAAAAGTATTGAAAATGCAAAAAGACGGGGGGAAAATATTTTTTTAGTTTTAGTATGCTTTTTGTTTGAGGACAAATTGAACATCTTGCAGACAGACTCAGGAAAAGTGAGTGTAGAGCAACATTTACACCAAAGCATATCCACTACATATCATCTAAAGCGGGGGTCAGCAACCCACGGCTCTCGAGCCGCATGCGGCTCTTTAGTGCCGCCCTAGTGGCTCCGTTGAAAATGCAAAAAGATGGGGGGAAAAATATTTTTTTTCTTTTAGTATGTTTTTTGTTTGAAGACAAACGCGACACAAACCTTCCCAATTGTTAGAACTACCACTGTTTAATATGTTTGTGTGTATGCTTCACTGATGAGACTATTTGGTGAACATCGTTTTGTCCTACTTATTTTGGCGGTTCTTGTGTGGACTGTGACGCAACAGTTTGTTTACATGTGAAATCGTCAACTCCTTTGTCTCATTTTGTCCACCAAACGTTTTATACTGTGCGTGAGCTATGTTGATGTTATTGCCTTGTTGGAGTGCTAATCAGGCATATTTGGTCAGTGCATGACTGCAGGCTAATCAATGCTAACATGCTAATTAGGCTAGCTGTATGTACATATCGCATCATCATGCCTCATTTGTAGGTATACTTGAGCTCATTTAATATCCTTTACTTTTATCCTCTGTGTATATAATTCAGTTTTGCATGTCTCATGACACATTATCTGTATGTAATATTGGCTGCGTTTCTAATAGTTGTTTGTGTGCCATGTTGTTCCAGACCACAGCAAACATTACCTAGCTTGCCAAAGATTGTAATAAATGTATTACAAGAAGACAGCCTGCCGTTTTCTTTAACTTGGACACACACATTTATACCTTTGGCCATTAAAAGCCAGTAATTTCCAGGAGTTATCTCACCTTCTGAGTAGCCTCTGATTGGCTAATGGTTTCTAATGTTGTAAAAATGTGTAGAATAAATATTACATTTCAACATTTCTGTCAACGAAGATTTGCTTCAGCTTGTGACACTTAGTCATTTTGATAGTAGGCTATTATAGCTAATATAGGCACTTAAGTCATGTGTTGCCTTCATTATAAGACTTATATACGGCTTTTCATTTTTTGCGGCTCCAAACAGATTAGTTTTTTGTCCAATATGGCTCTTTCAACGTTTTTGGTTGCCGACCCCTGCACTAGATGCTCAAAGCGTGCATAGAGAAGTGAGAACTCATCATTCATTCACTCCACGTTGGTGGTGGTAAGCTACATTTGTAGCCACAGCTGCCCATAGGTAGACTTACAGGATGCATGGCTGCCAGTTTGCGCCTACGGCCCCTCCAACCACTACCAGACATTCATAGACCAGTGTGAGCGCCACTGGGAGCAAGGGTGAAGTGTCTTGCCCAAGGACACAATGGCAGTGACTTGGATGGCAGAGGCGAGGATCGAACCTGGAACCCTCAAGTTGCTGGCACGGCCGCTCTACCCACAAGTATCCACCCTAATGGTGTGGGAATGAGCAAGAATAGAAACACTGTAGCAACAAATGGGTTGAATCGTAATAATGAACACCATTCTTAAAAAAAGTTTGTACCGTATTTTTCGGACTATGAGGCGCACTTATTTTTTCCCTCAAAACTCGACAGTGCGCCTTATAACCCGGTGTGCCTAATGTACGGAATAATTTTGGTTGTGCTTACCGAGCTCGAAGCTATTTTATTTGGTACATGGTGAAATGATAAGTGTGACCAGTAGATGGCAGTCACACATAAGAGATACGTGTAGACTGCAATATGACTCAAGTGAACAACACCAAAAAATTTTATGTTCCATTGAAAATATAGAACATTACACACGACGCTCCAAAATCTATCAAAATGTTTTAGTACAACTTTGGTAAGCTATGAAGGCGCACCGCTTGATGTGCTTCAACCATACTTGCCAACCTTGAGACCTCCGATTTCAGGGGGTGGGGGTGGGGCGGGGGGCGTGGTTAAGAGGGGAGGAGTATATTTACAGCTAGAATTCACCAAGTCAAGTATTTCATATATATATATATATATATATATATATATATATATATATACACATATATATATATATATATATATATATATATATATATATATACACACACATATATATATATATACACACACACACATATATAAGAAATACATGACTTTCAGTGAATTCTTGCTATCCATCCATCCATTTTCTACCGCTTGAATTCTAGCTATATATATATATATATATATATATATTTATTTTATTATATATATATATATATATATATATATATATATATATATATATATATATATAAAAGAAATACTTGAATTTCAGTGTTCATTTATTTACACATATACACACACATAACACTCATCTACTCATTGTTGAGTTAAGGGTTGAATTGTCCATCCTTGTTCTATTCTCTGTCACTATTTTTCTAACCATGCTGAACACCCTCTCTGATGATGCATTGCTGTGTGGCACGCACCAAAGTGCTTTCATCAAATGCACTAGAGTCTGGAATCTTCCATCTCTCCCTAGCATGGCCCCAAACCGGTCAATCTTTTCTTCCTGAGGAAGATCTTCACTGCCAAGCACTTGGTAGTCCACTACTTCTTCCCGGAGGCTATCCTGGTCCAATCGCAGCTGCGGCTTGGAACTTACAAGCGTATTTCTTCATCTTACTCGTCGTCGGCGTCGCCATGGCTGTATCTTCCTTGTTCTTCTGCTTCGTCTCCTTGTTGTGTGCGCAGTTGTGCACTGCACTCTCTAAAACCCCGAGATGTTATTGTCACATATGCATTTACAGTAGATGGCAGTATTGTCCTGTTTAAGAGTGTCGCAACATTGCTGTTTACGGCAGACGAACTGCTTTACGGTAGACGAAAACGTGACTGCTGTTGTTGTGTGTTGTTACCGCGCTGGGAGGACGTTAATGAAACTGCCTGACAATAAACCCACATAAGAAACCAAGAACTCACCATCGATCATTCTACAGTTATAATGTGATTGGGCAGGCACGCTGTTTATATTATGGAAAAGCGGACGTGAATACAAGCTGTCTCACTCAGGTCCGCATGGAGCTGGAGGGGGCGTGGCCTCCAGCTTCGCCGGAATTTCGGGAGATTTTCGGGAGAAAATTTGTCCCGGGAGGTTTTCGGGAGAGGCGCTGAATTTCGGGAGTCTCCCGAAAATTCCGGGAGGGTTGGCAAGTATGGCTTCAACATAGGAGTATTATTATGGTGTGTGTATAAGGTAAGGCATATTATCTGGTGTTTTGTTTCGCAATATTATGCAAAAGCAACTTTTCTTACCTTCGGGTACCTGCTGATCTGTATTTGGGATCTGCATAAGTCCTGAAAATTTGCGCGCGTCTGCACGTAGTCTGTGTCGACACCGTAGTCGATAAGCTTGTTATGGTTTGCAGAGGAGAGGTGACGGCTCACACACCAGAGGGCAGTAATGTTCAATAATTTATTATATATATAGTCAATGTATATATAATAATAACAAACAATACTACTAAACTATATAATGGAGTGTGTGACCAAAATACAAGAGTGTGTGGTGTAAGACTATGTGTGTAGTTAGCTGAAGTGTGTTACCAAGTGTTGACGAGCGAAGGAACGCGGCAGTCCATTGGGCAGGCAGGTAATCCGGGGTGAGAGAGAGGCGTCAGAGTCCAGGGCGAGCGAGGAGTCGAGGAACGAGGGAGGCAGTCGAGATCCAGGGCAACGGAAGGAAAACACTGCTGAAACACGGGAGAAGACAAGGGACAAATCAAGCCACGGAGAGGAAACAAGGATAGAGCATAAAGCTTGTCGCTTACGGTACACCATATGAGAACTAAGTTCCCGTGAGGATCCTTGGGTCCACTGGTCCTTATGCTGCTTGTCTGATTAGACACAGGTGCACTGATAGCAAATTGTCTCCAAGCGCGAGGAGGCACGCCCGCAGCGGAGAGAGAGCGCCTGTGCGCTCGTCAGGATGCAAAGATGAGGGCGCATTGGAATGCGGCCTGGCCGTGACAAAGCTTCTTCTTTTTCTCTATCTTCTTGTTATGGGACATTCATCCTCCGCTGTTGCCATTTCTAATATAAAGTAGCGTAAAGTTCTTACTTATATCTGTCAGTAAAGTCGCCATGAAAGTGCTAAAACTAAAACATACCGGTGTAGTGAGTCTACATTATTCACCCAAGAAACTTTAGTTATTAGAGTTCCGGTCGGACGGTTTTTCACGGGACACATTTCTGGGGTTGTTGTTTCCAGATGAGGAGATGCTGCTCCGTTATTGATTGAAGTAAAGCCTGAATGTCATTAAAGGGGAACATTATCATCAGACCTATGTAAGCGTCAATATATACCTTGATGTTGCAGAAAAAAGACCATATATTTTTTTAACCGATTTTCCGAACTCTAAATGGGTGAATTTTGGCGAATTAAACGCCTTTCTATTATTCGCCCTCGGAGCGATGACGTCACAACGTGACTTCACATCGGTAAGCAATCTGCCATTTTCTCAAACACCGAGTCAAATCAGCTCTGTTATTTTCCGTTTTTTCGACTGTTTTCCGTACCTTGGAGACATCATGCCTCGTCGGTGTGTTGTCGAAGGGTGTAACAACACGAACAGGGACGGATTCAAGTTGCACCAGTGGCCCAAAGATGCGAAAGTGGCAAAAAATTGGACGTTTGTTCCGCACACTTTACCGACGAAAGCTATGCTACGACAGAGATGGCAAGAATGTGTGGAGATCCTGCGACACTCAAAGCAGATGCATTTCCAACGATAAAGTCAAAGAAATCTGCCGCCAGACCCCCATTGAATCTGCCGGAGTGTGTGAGCAATTCAGGGACAAAGGACCCTCGGTAGCACGGCAAGCAATGGCGGCAGTTTGTTCCCGCAGACGAGCGAGCTAAACCCCCTGGATGTCTTGGCTCACACCGTCCCTTATGCCACCGAAGATGATCAAGAGAAGAATATCGACCCTAGCTTCCCTGGCCTGCTGACATCAACTCCAAAACTGGACAGATCAGCTTTCAGGAAAAGAGAGCGGATGAGGGTATGTCTACAGAATATATTAATTGATGAAAATTGGGCTGTCTGCACTCTCAAAGTGCATGTTGTTGCCAAATGTATTTCATATGCTGTAAACCTAGTTCATAGTTGTTAGTTTCCTTTAATGCCAAACAAACACATACCAATCGTTGGTTAGAAGGCGATCGCCGAATTCGTCCTCGCTTTCTCCCGTGTCGCTGGCTGTCGTGTCGTTTTCGTCGGTTTCGCTTGCATACGGTTCAAACCGATATGGCTCAATAGCTTCAGTTTCTTCTTCAATTTCGTTTTCGCTACCTGCCTCCACACTACAACCATCCGTTTCAATACATGCGTAATCTGTTGAATCGCTTAAGCCGCTGAAATCCGAGTCTGAATCCGAGCTAATGTCGCTATAGCTTGCTGTTCTATGCGCCATGTTTGTTTGTGTTGGCATCACTATGTGACGTCACAGGAAAATGGACGGGTGTATATAACGATGGTTAAAATCAGGGATTTTGAAGCTTTTTTTAGGGATATTGCGTGATGGGTAAAATTTTGAAAAAAACTTCGAAAAATAAAATAAGCCACTGGGAACTAATTTTTAATGGTTTTAACCCTTCTGAAATTGTGATAGTGTTCCCCTTTAAAACAGTTAGCTCCATCTTTTGACACTTCTTCCACTCCCGTCCTTGCACGCTACACCGCGACAACAAAGATGACGGGGAGAAGACGCTGTCGAAGGTGAGCCATGTAAATAAGACCGCCCACAAAACGGCGCATCCGGAAGCGACTGTCAGAAAGCGGCTTGAAGATGATGTGTAAAACATCATCTATGCAACATTTTGACCAAAGAACCACCATTACATGTTATGTAGACCACAAGGAAGTCTTTTACATTTAGAAAAAAAAAATAATAATATGACTCTTTTAATGCGCCTTATAATCCGGTGCACCTTTTGTATGAAAATAGACCTGACTAGACCCGCTCATCGGCATTGCGCCTTATAATCCGGTGCGCCCTGTGCTCCGGAAAATATGTGTAACAGCCATTTGTGATGTTTGAAATGGTGCCGATTCAGCAGTAACAAGTCGGCACTTCAGTTAATTCACACGGGTCTTGTATTGTCAGCAGCCGTAAAGATAAAGCGTGCACAACGCCGGGCTTAGCTGCCATGCTGTCATCTATTTATTTGGGCCAAGGCTAAAGACACAAGGGAACAGGATCTGATTCAGCTCTGGGACCAGAGGCGGATCTGGCAAATAAAGGAGTTTGGGCACCTTGTTGGTACAAGACCGATGCCTCCCCTGTTGTTCGTGCACTCTTCTTCCTACATCAACCTAATGCCAACTAGGCTCAATTTTGTTTGAAGTGCAATAGTATAGTACTTTTTACCACTTTTAAATACCCTCGTCCATCGTTTATCGGGCCTATACCGGAGGTCTCAAGAAGGTATGTATGTAAATTAATTTCCACAAAGTAGGAAATAGTTCATACTTGCCAACCCTCCCGAATTTTCCGGGAGACTCCCGAAATTCAGCGCCTCTCCCGAAAACCTCCCGGGACAAATATTCTCCCGAAAATCTCCCGATTTCAGCCGGAGCTGGAGGCCACGCCCCCTCCAGCTCCATGCGGACCTGAGTGAGGACAGCCTTTTCTTTATGACAACAGGGTGACAAGAACTAAATCATCCAGACTAGAGATACATTGTATTATTATGTTTATCTTACCTAAAAATAAATATATTTATTAATTAAAAAAATAAGAAAAATAAAAAAAATACTATATTTTGCTAAAAACATCAAAATTAATTGTATTTGTATTTATTTTTTCTGACTCCTTATTACATCCAGCCATAGAATTATACATTAAAATAAACATATTTGAAATCATTAATTTTAAATGATCATAATAATTCATTTAAAATGACCATATTTAATTATTAAAATAATTACTTGTTTATCAACAACTTTAGCATTTTATTCATTACATTTTGAAGCTCTCAGAAGCCAAGTTATGTTATATTCCTTAAGATTTATTTATGCAAGTTTGAAGTATCAATTATCTAAACACAGTTTTGTTTGCATACTTTCAGGATGTAGATATATATATATATATATATATATATATATATATATATATATATATATATATATATATATATATATATATATACAGTATATATATATATATATATATATATATATATATATATATACATATATATATATATATATATATATATATATATATATGTATATGTTTATGTACGTATGTATATATATATATATGTATGAAATAATTCTAGCTGTCAATATACTCCTCCCCTCTTAACCACGCCCCCCCACAACCACGCCCCCGTCCCGCCACCTCCCGAAATCGGAGGTCTCAAGGTTGGCAAGTATGAAATAGTTATTCATCAAATATTTGCATAGCTAGGTCCTGTATTTGCGACCTTCCAAATGATTTTTTTAACATTATGAACGCCCTCTAGACATGATATAACAGCAATATAGTCACCTTTACACTCTTTGCACAAGATAAATAAGACATGTATACAGTAAGGATGTAACGGTATCAAAATCTCACGTTAAAATATTATCACAGTATTTTGGCCCTGGTACGATATCAATTTGGTATACTGTCCAGAAAAACAACAACAAAACACACTTACTGTAATTGAACAAAAACATAATGCAAAAATGTTTTAATCATACTACAAACTTGTATTTTGAATGGTGCAAGGACTTTCTTTATTAAAGCACATATTTAGAGAAACCTTACAGTTGAGTGTCTTTACACTGACAATGTCAATATCCAGTGTAAAAAGTGCTAAACAATACATTTCACTTTAGTGTGTTTCAACGTTCACTTTCTGAGAAGCAGCGTCCTCCACAGTGGACACGGTTACATCAGTCTGGAAAAGGCTGTTTCTGTCAGGATTGTTTTTGACAGTTTGGTTATGTTTGGGTTTTCCTCTGTTTGTGTTTATTTCCTGTCAGCGCTCTTATTTTGGTTCCATTTCCTGCATGTTTCCCTGAGCGCTCGTTTCCCTCACCTGTCCCTGATTGGCAGGCTGGCACACCTGGTTGCAGTTGCCAATCAGGCTACTATTTATGCCTGCCTCGCCCTCCAGTCAGGGCTCGATGATTGTATCCTGTTGCCTGTTTCCTGTTTCCTGTTTTCCCTGCATGCGCACTTACCAGTTGCATCCATCCATCCATTTTCTACCGCTTATTCCCTTCGGGGTCGCGGGGGGCGCTGCAGCCTATCTCAGCTACAATTGGGCGGAAGGCGGGGTACACCCTGGACAAGTCGCCACCTCATCGCAGGGCACCTGCATGCGCACTTACCAGTTGCACTATTTGTTTTTTGACATTAAAGTCATGTTTTCCTGCGCTGCACCTACCATTTCTGCTTCTTGGGGGTTCAAGACCGACAGCAGTCCTTGACAGAATCATCGAGCCCTGACTGGATGGCGAGGCAGGCATAAATAGTAGCCTGATTGGCAACTGCAGGCAAGGTGTGCCAGGCTGCCAATCAGGGACGGGTGAGGCAAACGAGCGCTCAGAAAGACATGCAGGAAATGGAACCAAAATAAGATCGCTGACAGGAAATAAACCCAAACATAACCAAACTGTCAGTAAGAAGCCTGGCAGTTATCTTTTCTTGAGGACAGTCTATGAGGAGGCGACATGGCTGTGTCGCCTTGGAAACGCTCTCGATAAAAGTGGAGCGTTTTGCTTTGCAGAACGCAGACTTTCTTACCTTCGCCAAAAAGGTTATGTTTTTGCCAAGGTTTGTTTGTTTGTTAGCAACATAACTCATGCAGCTATACGTATACTTTGATGATTTTTTTTCGTGCAAAAACACTATCATCATCATCTATGAGCACACTTTACTTCCTGCTGACGGCGTTTTACGCTCCCCACCTTGTCAATTCTGGGAGATGTATTTCATTTTCAGACCCGGCCATTGCTAAAGCGCCAGAAAAAAACACCAAGGTTTTGTTTGGTACTGTCACGCGTCACAGACTTATAGTTGAGAGTTTGAAACCACAAACCCCGTTTCCATATGAGTTGGGAAATTGTGTTAGATGTAAATATAAACGGAATACAATGATTTGCAAATCCTTTTCAACCCATATTCAATTGAATGCACTACAAAGACAAGATATTTGATGTTCAAACTCATAAACTTTAGGGTTTTTTTTTGCAAATAATAATTAACTTAGAATTTCATGGCTGCAACACGTGCCAAAGTAGTTGGGAAAGGGCATGTTCACCACTGTGTTACATGGCCTTTCCTTTTAACAACACTCAGTAAACGTTTGGGAACTGAGGAGACACATTTTTTAAGCTTCTCAGGTGGAATTCTTTCCCATTCTTGCTTGATGTACAGCTTAAGTTGTTCAACAGTCCGGGGGTCTCCGTTGTGGTATTTTAGGCATCATAATGCGTCACACATTTTCAATGGGAGACAGGTCTGGACTACAGGCAGGCCAGTCTAGTACCCGCACTGTTTTACTATGAAGTCATGTTGATGTTACACGTGGCTTGGCATTGTCTTGCTGAAATAAGCAGGGGCGCCCATGGTAACGTTGCTTGGATGGCAACATAAGTTGCTCCAAAACCTGTATGTACCTTTCAGCATTAATGGTGCCTTCACAGATGTGTAAGTTACCCATGTCTTGGGCACTAATACACCCCCATACCATCACAGATGCTGGCTTTTCAACTTTGCACCTATAACAATCCGGATGGTTCTTTTCCTCTTTGGTCCGGAGGACACGACGTCCACAGTTTCCAAAAACAATTTGAAATGTGGACTCGTCAGACCACAGAACACTTTTCCACTTTGTATCAGTCCATCTTAGATGAGCTCAGGCCCAGCGAAGCCGACGGCGTTTCTGGATGTTGTTGATAAACGGTTTTCGCCTTGCATAGGAGAGTTTTAACTTGCACTTACAGATGTAGCGACCAACTGTAGTTACTGACAGTGGGTTTCTGAAGTGTTCCTGAGCCCATGTGGTGATATCCTTTACACACTGATGTCGCTTGTTGATGCAGTACAGCCTGAGGGATCGAAGGTCACGGGCTTAGCTGCTTATGTGCAGTGATTTCTCCAGATTCTCTGAACCCTTTGATGATATTACGGACCGTAGATGGTGAAATCCCTAAATTCCTTGCAATAGCTGGTTGAGAGAGGTTTTTCTTAAACTGTTCAACAATTTGCCCATGCATTTGTTAACAAAGTGGTGACCCTCGCCCCATCCTTGTTTGTGAATGACTGAGCATTTCATGGAATCTACTTTTATACCCAATCGTGGCACCCACCTGTTCCCAATTTGCCTGTTCACCTGTGGGATGTTCCAAATAAGTGTTTGATGAGCATTCCTCAACTTTATCAGTATTTATTGCCACCTTTCCCAACTTCTTTGTCACGTGTTGCTGGCATCAAATTCTAAAGTTAATGATTATTTGCAAAAAAAAAAAAGTTTATCAGTTTGAACATCAAATATGTTGTCTATGTAGCATATTCAACTGAATATGGGTTGAAAATGATTTGCAAATCATTGTATTCCGTTTATATTTACATCTAACACAATTTCCCAACTCATATGGGAACGGGGTTTGTATATAAATGGCATATACAACAAAACACCAAGGAGAGCACACACATTAGCAAGACTGGTATAGCTATGTGAGCTACATGCTGACATCAGTCACATTTTAACATCAACACCATGCTAGGTTAGCGTATTTGCCAAAGGAAAACAAAAATATACACAATTATATTGTGTAGTGAAGCCTTTTTAAAAAAAAAAAAAAAAACACTCTTCCTTGAAGATTTCTATACATGGTGTAAACAAGTGTGGGACATCACAGCTTTTTTGCTCACAAACAGGCTCTGGGGACACATATTGCAGTTAGAACATCATTAAAAAGTCCATTTTGACATAATAAGGGACATTTAAGCAAGCACATTTGTTTTAATGGTTGCCCTTAAGAGGGTTGTAATGCAGCAAGCGCTATATATAATTTCTGGTTCGAACTTCCCTCCGTCCCTCTTTCATTAGACCAAGGTCCGTTTTTGCTGCACCACCCTGTGCTCTAACAAGCTAATTAAAAATGCATTGAATCCATATTCGTTATAGCTTAATTGAGCCGTGGAGGGATAAGCTTAAACAAAACCTAATGAGCTTTGTCCTTTTTTAAGAAGAGTGGCGAAAGAAGACAAAAAGGGTGTATTTCTGTTAAATAGCTTAAAAACGGGTTAGAGATTACTGGACTCTTTTTTTCTTTTTTTTCTTTTTTTTCTTTTTAAATGGTACATGGTGGAAAATGGATTAATTGATGGGGTTTGATTGGCAATACAACGTTAGCCTTCAAAACCAATTAGTAATTGTGTTTTAACTTAAAGTTAAACACATTTGCACACGTAGTAGTAGTAGTAGTAGTGTAATTGTGCTCTCCAAAACCCAAAATAAGTTTTTGCATTTTTTATTTTAAAAATGGTTCTAGGTTCTTTCCACCAAAAGGCTGGGAAAAAAAAAAATATATATATATATATATATATGTATATATATATATATATATATATATATATATATATATATATATATATATATATATATGTATATATATATATATATATATATATGTATATATATATATATATATATATATATATATATATATATATATATATATATATATATATATATCCTAACCCATAGGTTTCAATATGATGTCGGTCCACCTTTTGCAGCTATTACAGCTTCAACTCTTCTGGGAAGGCTGTCCACAAGGTTGTGGTCTGTGTTTTTAGGGATATTCCACCATTCTTCCAAAAGCACATTGGTGAGGTCACACACTGATGTTGGGCGAGAAGGCCTGGCTCTCAGTCTCAGTTCTAATTCATCCCAAATGTGTTCTATCGGGTTCAGGTCAGGACTCTGTGCAGGCCAGTCAAGTTCATCCACACCAGACTCTGTCATCCACGTCTTTATGGACCTTGCTTTGTGCACTGGTGCACAGTCATGTTGGAAGAGGAAGGGGTTCGCTCCAAACTGTTCCCACAAGGTTGGGAGCATGGAATTGTCCAAAATGTTTTGGTATCCTGGAGCATTCAAAGTTCCTTTCACTAGAACTAAGGGGCCAAGCCCATCTCTTGAAAAAACAACCCCACACCATAATTCCTCCACCACCAAATTTCACACTCCTACCACTTTGTGGCTGAGTTGCTGTTGTTCCCAAACTCTTCCATTGCCTTATAATAAAGCCGACAGTTGACTTTGGAATATTTAGGAGCGAGGAAATTTCACGACTGGATTTGTTGCACAGGTGGCATCCTATGACAGTTCCACGCTGGAAATCACTGAGAGCGGCCCATTCTTTCACAAATGTTTGTGTAAACAGTCTCCATGCCTAAGTGCTTGATTTTATACACCGGGCCAAGTGATTAGGACACCTGATTCTCATCATTTGGATGGGTGGCCAAATACTTTTGGCAATATAGTGTATGTTGTATGGTATAATGTTTCTGTTTTTTACATCACCTTTAACGTTAACCTCCTCCTTGCATAATTGTACAAATGATTTTGAAGAAAAAGAGGTGGCGACTGGTCCAGGGTGTAGCCCGCCTTCCGCCCGAAGGCCCACCGCTACCCTGAAAGGGACAAGCGGTAGAAAATGGATGGATTAGTTAAAGTTAAAGTACCAATGATTGTCACACACACACTAGTTGTGGTGAAATTTGTCCTCTGCATTTGACCCATCCCTTTGTTCACCCGCTGGGAGGTGAGGGGAGCAGTGAGCAGCAGCGGTGCCGCGACCGGGTATCATTTTTGGTCATTTAACCCCCAATTCCAACCCTTGATGCTGAGTGCCAAGCAGGGAGGTAATGGGTCCCATTTCTGTAGTCTTTGGTATGACTCGGCCGGGGTTTGAACTCACAACCTACCCATCTCAGGGTGGACATTCCAACCACTAGGCCACTGAGTTGGTTATTATTTTAGTATGATTTGATTGGTGTACAATGTGTATAATAATCACACAATGATTGTACAGTAGGTGCAGTAGCTAAAGATATCAACACTGATTATTGCGTTAATTTTACTGTGGTAATTTTGACAGTAGTTAAAATAGCTTAGACCTTAAAATCTGAGCAATTAAAATGTTAAATTAAAACGTTTTTTTAAACAGAACTTTACTTTTGTATCATGCCGACTCAAAATAGTTGTATTTTCCCAAAAATACGCATTGAGGCTTTAAAGTGTGTTTTATCCAATTCCACGATTATTCAAACAAACTAATCGATAGATTGTTTGATTACTAGAATGGTCGGTAGCTGCAGCCCGAGTAATTATACTATTTTATTTTCATTATAAAGTGGTCATATCCAGGAATGTGCTGATGAATTGGAAACCGTACAACCCTAGTTGGACGTCCTAGATAAAGAGAGTTGCTATGATTTTTTAGTAAACAACTAAAAACTGAGATTTTGGGCATTGTTTTCTCCAAACATATACATTTGCCTAAATATATCCAAGTACGGCCCTGTGATGAGGTGGCAACTTGTTCAGAGTGTACTCCGCCTTCCTTCCGCCCGAATGCAGCTGAGATAGGCTCCAGCACCCCCCGTGACCCCAAAAGGGAAAAGCGGTAGAAAATGGATGGATGGTATCCAAGGACACGTATTATTGTGGGTTACCTGCACGTCATCTTCTTCAAAAAAGAAAAAATCTTATCTGCGGGGGCGAATTCCTCTGCCATTTTCAAGTATGTTTTTTTTTTTGAGTCAGCTTGGAGCGTCCCTCTGTGTCCGACTCCCTCGTCGTCATGTGACGACAAAAGAAAAGCTAACTATTTCAAATATTGTGTTGATATAGGTGAACTTTCAATAGCACTTACAATAAATACATTGAAAAAGGTATTGTTAACGGATGTAATCAGTATTGGTATCGGCCAATCTCACTCATAGATGATCGGGAAATCCCTAGTCCCTAGCCCTATTGCGTCATCGTAAGTAACAACATAACATTTTGTGGAAAAATAGTGTTTTAATTAATCCACATACAGCAGAACTGGGCAAAATACGGCCCGCCGGACGTTCTGCATAATTTTTTTTAGACCTTTAAAGGCCTACTGAAACCCACTACTACCGACCACGCAGTCTGATAGTTTATATATCAATGATGAAATCTTAACATTGCAACACATGCCAATACGGCCGGGTTAGCTTACTAAAGTGCAATTTTAAATTTTGCGCGGAATATCCTGCTGAAAACGTCTCGGTATGATGACGTCAGCGCGTGACGTCACGGATTGTAGCGGACATTTTGGGACAGCATGGTGGCCAGCTATTAAGTCGTCTGTTTTCATCGCAAAATTCCACAGTATTCTGGACATCTGTGTTGGTGAATCTTTTGCAATTTGTTCAATGAACAATGAAGACAGCAAAGAAGAAAGCTGTAGGTGGGAAGCGGTGTATTGCGGCAGGTGTTGTGCTGGATAACGCACGTCCGCCGTAGAATGCACCTCCTGACTGTTGTGCCGGATAACACAGCCAGTGTTTCATTGTTTACATTCCCGTACGATGACAGTCAAGCTTTGCCATTGGCCTGTGCAGAACTGGGACAACAGAGACTCTTACCAGGAGGGCTTTGAGTTGGATACGCAGACACGGTGCCGTGAGTACGCATGCAGCTGTGGCTTCCAAACATTTGATCGCTTGCCCGTACGTGCGTGCCGCTATGTGCATGTCACGTACGTAACTTTGGGGACTTTGGGGAAATATATGTGCTGTATGAACTTTGGAGAGGTGAACGGTACTTTGGGCTGTGGGATTGAGTGTGTTGTGCAGGTGTTTGAGTTGTATTGGCGGGTTATATGGACGGGAGGGGGGAGGTGTTTGTTATGCGGGATTAATTTGTGGCATATTAAATATAAGCCTGGTTGTGTTGTGGCTAATAGAGTATATATATGTCTTGTGTTTATTTACTGTTTTAGTCATTCCCAGCTGAATATCAGGTCCCACCCACCTCTCACAGCATCTTCCCTATCTGAATCGCTCCCACTGCCCTCTGGTCCTTCACTCTCACTTTCCTCATCCACAAATCTTTCATCCTCGCTCAAATTAATGGGGAAATCGTCGCTTTCTCTGTCCGAATCGCTCTCGCTGCTGGTGGCCATGATTGTAAACAATGTGCAGATGTGAGGAGCTCCACAACCTGTGACGTCACGCTACTCGTCTGCTACTTCCGGTACAGGCAAGGCTTTTTTATCAGCGACCAAAAGTTGCAAACTTTATCGTCGATGTTCTCTACTAAATCCTTTCAGCAAAAATATGGCAATATTGCGAAATGATCAAGTATGACACATAGAATGGACCTGCTATCCCCGTTTAAATAAGAAAATCGCATTTCAGTAGGCCTTTAACATCAAAACTGTTGGCGGCATTATGATGTGCCGTGCAGTTTTTAAATGACCGTAAGTCTTGAACTACAGAAAATATTTCAATGGTCGAAATCTGCGCTTTTGAGCATTAGACGAGTTATTACGATAATCTAGGTCACAGCAGCTCAGACCAGGAACAAAGCAGAGTGGGCAGAGTTTGTTTTCAGAGCAGCCAGCCCCAAACGCATGTGTCAGGAACAGATGCGGAAGCAAATTTTTACAACAAATTTTCTGCATAAAAGTGACAATATTTTACATTGCAGGTGTTTATTGCCCTCGTTTGTTTGTTGCATTTTTGTTAAAAGAGGGAGGTGAAGTAAAAGAGAAGAGACGTTCATATGTTGTTAATATTCAGTGTTTTATTGTTCATAGTTATTATTGTAAATGCCACTTTCTTTATTTCAATGTCCATTTTGGGTGTCCCATTCAGTAAAAAAAACTGTAAAATTATTTTCCGTTTTTTTGAGGTGGTCTGTCATAACTTTTTTAGAACTCTATGGGACATTGTGACTTTTGGTATTAGTGTTCCTGAAAAAAAGGGACACAAATATACATACTGTACAGCAGATTTTTACAGCTAAATGTGTATATATAATTTATAGCAGTGTTTTTCAACCACTGTGCCGTGGCACACTAGTGTACCGTGAGATATTGTCTGGTGTGCCGTGTAATTTCACCTATTTGGGTTAAAAATATTTTTTTGCAAACCAGTAATTATAATCCGCAAATGTGCCATTGTTGAGTGTCTGTGCTGTCTAGAGATCGGCGGAGTAACCGTGTAATACTCTTCCATATCAGTAGGTGGCAGCAGGTAGCTAATTGCTTTGTAGATGTCGGGAACATGGTTTGTCGTGATCACAATATGCAGATGACAGTGGGAGGCAGTGTGCAGGTAAAAAGGTATCTAATGCTTAAACCAAAAATAAACAAAAGGCAAGTGCCACTAAGAAAAGGCATTGAAGCTTAGGGATGACTATGCAGAACGAAGCTAAAACTGAACTGGCTGCAAAGTAAACAAAAACAGAATGCTGGACGACAGCAAAGACTTACAGCGCGTGGAGCAGCAGACGGCGTCCACAAAGTACATCCGTACATGACATGACAATCAACAACAAAATAGGAGCGCAAGACAAGAACTAAAACACTACACACAGAAAAAACCCAAAAAAACTCCAAATAAGTCAGGGCGTGATGTGACAGGTGGTGACAGTACACCTACTTTGAGACAAGAACTATAGTGATGCCTGCTTGGTTATGGTTTGAATTCATATCCAACAATTGCGAAAACGACTTTTTACTGTCAATATCGGCTGCTGAGTTTCATTTTCTAATGTTTTCTGCTGGTGGTGTGCCTCGAGATTTTTTCAAAGAAACAAAATGTGCCTTGGCTCAGAAAAGGTTGAAAAACACTGATTTATACACACATACACATCCCCCCCCAACAATTGGATATGAGGGCCGGCATGGAATAGAACAGACAAGCCATTGTAACGTCTGTTCGCGGAAAAACAAAATCCTAATCTACGATTTGACTCCCTCGAATGGCCTTGATGCAACAACAGGAGCAGGCTGTTCTGAAAATATCCCCCCGAGGACTCCTCAATGATGGACGCTTTTGACCTCTCTCCCTCCTCAACGACACCTGGAGTCGAACTTTTGCTCGCATGCAGAACGGCCCCAGGCCTATGGACACTACATCAACACACGCAAGACAATGGGCATATACACCCTCCCACCCCCACCCACACCCCCACGCCTTCACCACCGCTTGATTCCCCTTCGGGGTGATGGACGGCTGGCAGCGCTTTATAGCAGCAGTCGACCTCCAGGGCCCTAACTCCCCCCCCCCCCCCCCTCTGTTGCCAGTTGTCGTGATTATATGTAACATGTTTATATGTGCATGGCATGGAGGTTTTTTCCTACTCCAGACTAGGCCCCCTTAGGAGCCCAGTCTAGATTGTATTTTTTTACTTATCTTCTTCCCCAGCGTTTTACCTTTTTCCTGTCTTTTACGGGGAGCCTTATGGCGACCCATCAGCGTTCCTGTTCTGTAACCCTGTACACCAGGGGTGTCAAACTCAAATACAGAGTGGGCCAAAATTTTAAACTGTACAAAGCCGTGGTCCAAGGTTGAACAAATTAACCTTTTAATAGGGACCCAAACAAGTTTTGCATTGAATATTGAACAAGCAAGGCTTATATAACTTTATAGTGACATGCAAAATCGAGTTTCAAATAATAATAATAATAATTAAAAAATATCAATGGCATATCAAATACAATTTAAACAAACATTTAATGCCTCTTTTCTATTTGCAGCCCTCTGAGGTAAATATCAACATTAACTTTTTCCACAGGCTAATAAATTTGAAAATAAAATAACAATGAATAAAACAACCATTCAAGACTTTAAACTGCTCAGTTTGCAACACACTGATCTAATCTGATGTGCCCAAGCCAGATACCTGGCATCTTTTCTTTGATGCTTGTTCATTAATGTCGGGACTCAGGCTTTGAGCTGAGGCAACCTTCATTATCGAACGAAGGTGTTCATCAGTCATTATATCTCGTAGTCCACCCGAACCACAGTCTTGGGGGCGTACCTTAAATGCACTGCCTTTAACGTCCTCTACGAGCTATCGTCACGTCCAATTTTCATCCATTCTAACATCGTTCAGACCCAGTCACAAGATATGTGTGGCTTCTGTACGCACACACGAGTGAATGCAACGCATACTTCATCAACAGCGATACAGGTTACACTGAGGGTGCCAGTATAAAAAAACTTTTACACTGTTAGAAATATACGCCACACTGTGAACCCACACCAAACAAGAATGACAAACACATTTTGGGAGAACATCCGCACCGTAACACAACATAAACACAACAGAACAAACACCCAGAATCCTTTGCAGGACTAATTTATGTTGCTAGAAAAGTATTTCCATACAATTTGAGTATTAACTTGCTATGCACGTGTCATGTCTGTGTGACCATGTTTTGTATTAGTCATGTTTTGTTTTGTTTAGTTATTGAACTCTTTAGTTTCTGGCTTTTCACTCCTTTGTCTTGTTTCCATGATTACCCATTAGTTTCACCTGTTCCACGTTTGGACTCATTGTGCACTCTTGTTTGTCACCATAGCAACCCATTAGTTTTCACCTGTCACGTCACGCACCTGTTTCACGTTTTGAGTCACGCACCTGTTTTCGTTAATCATGTCTGTAGTATTTAAGTTCATTGTTTTCAGTTTGTCTTTCTGGCGACATCCCACATTTATGCTCTGTACATTCCTGACACTTGTTTTCATGTCCATCCTTCATGCTGCTAAGTAAGCCAAGTAAGTTTTTGTTTATTAATGCCACAGTTAGTGTTTTTTGTTGTTCATAGTTTCTGCCTTTGTGCAAGTATTTGTTTTCATAGCCAAGTTGTTTCTCCGCCACTGTGCGCGCTTTTCGTTTGTACTTTTTTGCTATAGTCTTTTGGTTTCATAGTTTGTTCTCCGCCACTTTGCGCGCTTTTCGTTTGTACTTTTTCTGATATTAATAAACAATCATGTACTTACATTCCCGTCTCGCCCGAGCCAACTTTCCGTTGCCTTCCGGAAAAGCAAACACCCAGGACCAAGTCGTGACAGCACGGGCCTCGTCATTGGTACCACGGTGGTGTATTAGCAATGCTAAACCACAGCTCATGCCAGCTAAGGACTTCCTGTGGCTTTGCATTGAATTTTTCCCCCTCCATAAACCCCTGGGAAGCTTTGATTGCGAGGCAACCGCATCCCGCCGCCTTGCTCTACTTATCACCTTAGGTGATGGAGATAAGAGTAGTGGAGGGCATTGCACAGCGGTATAGAGGAGAAGGTTCTCAGCAGTCTGGAGGGCACCCCAAAGAAAAGTGAAAAGTAAGTGTGAAAAGTAGGCGGGGCCAAACATGGCTATGCGACTTTTAAGTTTAAGGCGAATCACAAAAGATGAGCTGCTCCATGCTGTGAAATGGGACTGCGAATGTTGCAGAGGACATTACATGCAAGATGAGGATCTTGCCATTTGTTCACACAAACATGGTGAGTGAGGCCAGAAAAGCTGTTAGTAGAGCGCAGGGAAACTTGCAAAGTGGCGCCCGGGATGACGTCTCTAAGCGTGCCTAATTACCGTGTAAGTGTGTTATATTCCCGCCTTCACTCTATTTGGTGCTAAGTGTCACTGTGCAGGACTTCAAATGATAGCAACCGAGCCACCAAGGCCAAATGCTCTGCAGTGAAGGGGTGTTCATGCGCCATAAAGACAACCATATACCGTATTTTTCGGAGTATAAGTCGCACCGGAGTATAAGTCGCACATGCCAAAAATGCATAATAAAAAAGGAAAAAAACATATATAAGTCGCACTGGAGCCCGGCCAAACTATGAAAAAAAACTGCGACTTATAGTCCGAAAAATACGGTAGTTGCCATGATTTGTATTTTTTTAATTTTTTTGTCCTGTCCAGCTTCTCAGGCAAATCATATAGTTCAGTGGTCGCGTACCCCTGGGGGTACTTGACGGTATGCCAAGGGGTACGTGAGATTTTTTTTTAAATATTCCAAAAATAGCAACAATTCAAAAATCCTTTATAAGTATATTTATTTAATAGTGCTTCTACAAAATATGAATGTAAGTTCATAAACTGAACATCAAATCAAGTAGGCTAATCCAATCATTACCATAAACCCAGGGTTTCCCCCATTCCGTGATGGTTTGACCCTCACTAAAATGTCTGTCAAAAAGAACTGTGAAAAGAATGCAACAATGCAATATTCAGTGTTGACAGCTAGATTTTTTGTGGACATGTTCCATAAATATTGATGTTAAATGGGAACATTATCACCAGACCTATGTAAGCGTCAATATATACCTTGATGTTGCAGAAAAAAGACCATACATTTTTTTTAACTGATTTACGAACTCTAAATGGGTGAATTTTGGCGAATTAAACGCCTATTATTCGCTCTCGGAGCGATGACGTCACAACGTGATGTCACATCGGGAAGCAATCCGCCATTTTCTCAAACACCGAGTCAAATCAGCTCTGTTATTTTCCGTTTTTTCGACTGTTTTCCGTACCTTGGAGACATCATGCCTCGTCGGTGTGTTGTCGGAGGGTGTAACAACACGAACAGGGACGGATTCAAGTTGCACCAGTGGCCCAAAGATGCGAAAGTGGCAAGAAATTGGACGTTTGTTCCGCACACTTTACCGACGAAAGCTATGCTACGACAGAGATGGCAAGAATGTGTGGATATCCTGCGACACTCAAAGCAGATGCATTTCCAACTGGACTGGACAGATCAGCTTTCAGGAAAAGAGAGCGGATGAGGGTATGTCTACAGAATATATTAATTGATGAAAACTGGGCTGTCTGCACTCTCAAAGTGCATGTTGTTGCCAAATGTATTTCATATGCTGTAAACCTAGTTCATAGTTGTTAGTTTCCTTTAATGCCAAACAAACACATACCAATCGTTGGTTAGAAGGCGATCGCCAAATTCGTCCTCGCTTTCTCCCGTGTCGCTGGCTGTCGTGTCGTTTTCGTCGGTTTCGCTTGCAGTGGCAACAACGTTAATTTATGTGTGATGAAAGGTGATTATATGCATGAGTGTATGTATGTATATGTGCTTGTATATGTACAGTATGTGTATATGTATGTTTGTACAGTGAATGTATATGTACAGTGTGTGTATATGTATGTTTGTACAGTGAATGTATATGTAATAGTTGCCATGATTATGTTTGCATATCATTTTTTGTGGAATTCTTTCTTTATCTGCCCCACTGTGGAACATATTATGACAGTGTTAAACTCCTATTTAGTCAATCTGTCAATACATCGTCATGTTTGTCTGACCGTCACTTCTTTTATAGTACGCTCACTCTTCTGTGCAGGAGCTCCAGTTTGAGCGGCTAACTCGGGAGCTGGAGGTGGAGAGGCAGATTGTGGCCAATCAGTTGGAAAGATGCAGACTCGGGGCAGAGTCGCCGGGTGCCGGGAGCAGCAGGTAATGAAACGCTTTTGCACACAAGAAGCAACAATTGGCCCCATGGCAACTTTATCCTTCACAGCATTATGGAACCTTATGGCATACTGATGGAGCAGCACGCTTAGTTCACAACTGATTGAACAGAATATGTGGCTGCATCTGGCTCTCGGATAAATCTTAGCTGACATTGCCTAACACGATAAGTAAGGAATAATTCCGCTGGTAGTCACAGTGTTAAAAATAACGTTCAAAATATAAAATATTCTCATGCGTTTTAATCCATCCATCCATTTTTTACCGCACTTGTTCAAGAAGTCGCATTAATGGGAAGAAGTATTTTATTTATTTTTGGTTACCTTCAGAATAACCGAAAATGATTCCCGGGCGCGGCCACCGCTGCTGCTCACTGCTCCCCTCACCTTCCAGGGGTTGAACAAGGAGATGGGTCAAATGGAGAGGACACATTTAACCACATCTATTGTGTGTGTGACAATCATTGGTACTTTAATTTAACTTAACATTGTTATTAAAAAGAATAAGAGACTTATTATACAAACCTCGTTTCCATATGAGTTGGGAAAATGTGTTAGATGTAAATATAAACGGAATACAATGATTTGCAAATCCCTTTCAACCCATATTCAATTGAATGCACTACAAAGACAACATATTTGATGTTCAAACTCATGAACTTTTTTTTTTTTTTTGCAAATAATAATTAACTTAGAATTTCATGGCTGCAACACGTGCCAAAGTAGTTGGGAAAGGGCATGTTCACCACTGTGTTACATGGCCTTTCCTTTTAACAACACTCAGTAAACATTTGGGAACTGAGGAGACACATTTTTTAAGCTTCTCAGGTGGAATTATTTCCCATTCTTGCTTGATGTACAGCTTAAGTTGTTCAACAGTCCGGGGTCTCCGTTGTGGTATTTTAGGCTTCAGAATGTTCAACACATTTTCAATGGGAGACAGGTCTGGACTACAGGCAGGCCAGTCTTGTACCCGCACTCTTTTACTATGAAGCAACGTTGATGTAACACGTGGCTTGGCATTGTCTTGCTGAAATAAGCAGGGGCGTCCATGGTAACGTTGCTTGGATGGCAACATATGTTGCTCCAAAACCTGTATGTACCTTTCAGCATTAATGGCGCCTTCACAAATGTGTAAGTTACCCATGTCTTGGGTACTAATACACCCCCATACCATCACAGATGCTGGCTTTTCAACTTTGCGCCTATAACAATCCGGATGGTTATTTTCCTCTTTGGTCCGGAGGACACGACGTCCACAGTTTCCAAAAACAATTTGAAATGTGCACTCGTCAGACCACAGAACACTTTTCCACTTTGTATCAGTCCATCTTAGATGAGCTCAGGCCCAGCGAAGCCGACGGCGTTCCTGGGTGTTGTTGATAAACGGTTTTCGCCTTGCATAGGAGAGTTTTAACTTGCACTTACAGATGTAGCGACCAACTGTAGTTACTGACAGTGGGTTTCTGAAGTGTTCCTGAGCCCATGTGGTGATATCCTTTACACACTGATGTCGCTTGTTGATGCAGTACAGCCTGAGGGATCGAAGGTCACGGGCTTAGCTGCTTACGTGCAGTGATTTCTCCAGATTCTCTGAACCCTTTGATGATATTACGGACCGTAGATGGTGAAATCCCTAAATTCCTACACAGGTGTAGCTTTAAGGTTAGTAGTAAAGGATATTTGATAATAATGATAATAATAGTAGATTTTAATTGTAAAAAGCACTTTACATTGAGCAAACAACCTCAAAGTGCTACAGTGTATTAAAAAAATAAAAAGATAATACAAATAGTGAAAAATAAAACAACCTAATAGCTAGAACTAGCACGCATAATTCTAAAAAAAGGCTTTTTTAAAAAGAAGGGTTTTTAAGTCTTTTTTAAAAGCATGTACAGTCTGTGGTGCCCTCAGGTGGTCAGGGAGAGCATTCCACAGACTGGGAGCGGTGGAGCAGAAAGCCCGGTCTCCCATTGTTCGTAGCTTTGTGATGTGCATGTTGTTTATCAATGACTACTTTTCATTCTAGCTCTGTGCTGCAGTCACTTTTAAAGGGACTAAAGGTGCAACTGGGATCTATATTGGGATATTTGCAAGGGCTGTAATGGCCTTATATATGATCTCGTCTGACTTTGTGACAACAGGCTGGAATGTGATAGATTTTTGCTGCACTCTACACAAAGTACCAGTAGACTGGAGTACTCCGGCATGAGAGTGTCTGTTTCCACTCGCCTTCTATTCATTCAGGCACAGCTGTTGAAGCACCCTTCAGTACTCCAAAACATATCCGTGTGATACTCCACGCACATATTTGTATTTTTTCTCCACTTTCCACAAATACGTTGCTCTACATGTGGTAGAAATTAGTCCTTATTCAGACTTGGTCCATGTACTAACAAACCGACGACCTCAGACTTCCTCTGGTGTTATGAAAAGCAGAGTAAATTAACAACGATTTACTATTGCTTTCAGTAGCTTTACGTTATCACTTACTACATAAACCTTATCATTTATTGATTGGCGTTAGTCATCCTTGCGTAATTCACTTGCACAGATGATGTCGTAAAGCCTCAGGTAATGTTTACGATAAATCTTGTTGACTATTGGCGATAGCCGGATATTTCCCAGGAGTGGTGTTTTCATGTTTTCTGGAATACAAAGGAACCTCCATTTTTTTCCAGATAATATTTTTTTTTTATTTGTGAGTGCACATGACATGTGCAGGTAACGTTTTTAGTCACATCTTAACATTCCTAAAGCTAAGGTAACATTCTTAGAACCCCTTGTTGAGGATGACTACTGTGGGGGTTAGGTCCCTGATCCCTTCCCAAGAAAGAATTACGATAAAGAGGGGGTGGGGCTGGAACCTACCCCAGCTGCACTTGGGCAGAAGACAGGGTACCGATACCCTTTTTTATTCCAAGGCTTTATAAACCCTTTCCACGCTGTTTTTAATGTTTCTCACACTCTTATCAAACACTTTCTACACACTTAAAGGGGAACTGCACTTTTTGGGGGGAATTTTGCCTATCGTTCATTACGAGAGACAAGAAGACAAAAGGTTTTTGTTTTTTTTGCATTCTAACATGTAAAAAATAAGCTTGTTCTAGGTAGCTAGAAATGCAGTTAATGGGAGCAATCAATTCTACCGCTAAACCACTTTAAAAATGCATTCAAAAAACCGTCGACAATACTTAATTCACCTTCCGTAACCTGTATAATAACCAAACTGCAGCAACACTGTTATTGTAAGAGCAAACACTGAGGAACTCTCTTTATAGCGTAGTAACACATCGTTGTGCTTCAGTATTAGCTGTAAAAGCTAACTACGGCAAGAGATAAGCTAGCTTCTACATCAGCACGGAATGTGTTTGAGTTTGTAATGCACAACACTGTGTTATGTTACTGGAGGGAGTTGACGGCACAGACACCAGGGGGGAGTAAAGTTCTATGATATATTATATATACAGACAATATATACATATATAATAATAAAACAATACTAACTAATAACTATAGAATGGTGTGTGTGACAAAACCCAAGAGTGTATGTGTGTGGTTAGCTGTAGTGTGTGTTACCAAGTGTTGTGTAGAGCGAGAGGAGGGACAAAGCAGGAAGGCAGTCCGTGAGCAGGCAAGTAGTCAAGGGTAGGAGAGTGGCAGCGTAGTCCGTGGCAGCGTAGTCCGTGTCCGAGCAGCGGTCGAGGACCTAGGTAGGCAGTCAGAATCCAGAGGGGAACGACAGGGGATCACAACGGGTGAAACTCGGGAAATCACTGTGGGAGGACAACACGGACATCAGACACGGAGGGAAAACGCAGAGAGAAAAAGAGAGCATTAAGCTTGTGTCGACTTCCGGTACACAAAAGAGAATTAAGTTCCCGTGAGGATCCTTGGGTCCACTAGTCCTTATGCCGTTCGCCCTCATCAGTCCCAGGTGTGCAGATTGCTGATCGCTCACAGCCTTGCCGGAATGTGGGCGTGACGCGGCCAGCGCGAGCAGAGGCGTGTCTCGGCGCGCTGCCAGCGGAGGTGCTGACAGACCCAGCTGCCAGGGAAAAGCGGGTCCAAGCCCACGCCGTGACACACTGCGATACAACTCCAATCTGCACTGACTGAAAAACATGAACAATCAAGTTACAGTATCTGTAAAGTAGTAGCCCACATTTCATGTTTTGTTTGTACACATTGTATTAATTGATTGATTGAGACTTTTATTAGTAGGTTGCACAGTGAAGTACATATTCCGTACAATTGACCACTAAATGGTAACACCCGAATAAGTTTTTCAACTTGTTTAAGTCGGGGTCCACTTAAATTGATTCATGATAAAGATATATACTATCAGATATATACTATCATCCTAATACAGTCATCACACAAGATAATCATCAGGGTGTATACATTGAATTATTTACATTATTTACAATCCGGGGTGTGGGGGGGTTAGGTTTGGTTATTATCATCAGTCATCAACAATTGAGAACAGAGAAATGGATATTGAAACAGTGTTGGTCTGACTTGGTAGGATATGTACAGCAAGTAGTGGACATAGAGAGAGAGAGAGAGAGATCAGAAGGCATAAGAAAAAGTATCTACATTTGATTATTTACATTTGATTATTAACAATCCGGGGAGGGTATTAGTTTAGGGTTGAAGTTGCCTAGAAGTGTACTTTTATTGCGGTTTTGAAGGAGGATAGAGATGCCCTTTCTTTTATACCTGTTGGGAGCGCATTCCACATTGATGTGGCATAGAAAGAGAATGAGTTAAGACCTTTGTTAGATCGGAATCTGGGTTTAACGTGGTTTGTGGAGCTCCCCCTGGTGTTGTGGTTATGGTGGTCATTTACGTTAAGGAAGTAGTTTGACATGTACTTCGGTATCAGGGAGGTGTCGCGGATTTTATAGACTAGGCTCAGTGCAAATTGTTTTACTCTGTCCTCCACCCTGAGCCAGCCCACTTTGGAGAAGTGGGTAGGAGTGAGGTGGGATCTGGGGTGGAGGTCTAGAAGTAATCTGACTAGCTTGTTCCGGGATGTTTGGAGTTTAGATTTGAGGGTTTTGGAGGTGCTAGGGTACCAGGAGGTGCATGCGTAATCGAAAAAGAGTTGAACGAGAGTTCCCGCTAGAATCCTCATGGTGCTTTTGTTGACCAGAGAGGAGATTCTATAGAGAAATCTCGTTCGTTGGTTGACCTTTTTGATTACCTTGGTTGCCATTTTATCACAGGAAAGATTAGCCTCTAGAATGGAACCTAGGTAGGTGACCTCATTTTTCCTGGTGATAACAATGTCACCCACTTTGATAGTGAAATCATTGACTTTCTTAAGGTTGACGTGGGACCCAAACAGGATGGATTCCGTTTTACCCAAGTGTATGGATAGCTTGTTGTCAGCGAGCCAGGTGCAAGTTCTACAGTGTTCAGCACTGAGGATTTTCTCCACCTGTGACTTGTCCTTTTCTGATACCAGCAGGGCCGAGTCATCCGCAAACAAGAACAATTCACAGTCGCATGCCGATGACACAGTATGCTGTCTGTCATGATACACACATGACATGGTCCAGCTGGCCGGGGAGGTGTTTTCTGGTTTATTTAGGGTAAGCACTCCTTTATGTCCAAATAGCTTGTCTCCAAATACCACATTTGCAGCTTCAAGTCGATTTCACCTCACTATCGGCTTCCGTCTGTTCCAACGTTTCATCCTCTTCTTCCTGCTCGCTTCTAGAAGCAGTTGTTGATCCTCCGTTCATTCAACTTCAAAAGTGAATCCTCATTTGTTCAAAAATAGTCGACTTTGTTGTTTGTTATCAAGTCTGCCATGATTAGAATACGCACAAGCGTGTTGTATCTGGAAGTAGGACACACATTGTTGTTGGAAGTCAGGCGTACATATTGTTATGAACGTGTCTGTTACTATCAATCAATCAATCAATCAATCAAAATGTACTTATATAGCCCTAAATCACAAGTGTCTCAAAGGGCTGCAAAAGCCACAACGACATCCTTGGCTCAGATCCCACATCAGGGCAAGAAAAAACTCGACCCAATGGGATGACAATGAGAAACCTTGGAGGGGACCATTGCAATGGACGTCGAGTGGATCTAGCATAATATTGTAAGAGTCCAGTCCATAGTGGATCTAGCATAATAGTGTGAGAGTCCAGTCCATAGTGGATCTAACATAATAGTGAGAGTCCAGTCCATAGTGGATTTAACATAATACTGAGAGTCCATCCCATAGTGGATCTTGCATAATATTGTGAGAGTCCAGTCCATAGTGGATCTAACATAATAGTGAGAGTCCAGTCCATAGTGGATCTAACATAATAGTGAGAGTCCAGTCCATAGTGGATCTAACATAATAGTGTGAGAGTCCAGTCCATAGTGGATCTAACATAATAGTGAGAGTCCAGTCCATAGTGGATCTAACATAATAGTGAGAGTCCAGTCCATAGTGGATCTAGCATAATATTGTGAGAGTCCAGTCCATAGTGGATGTAACATAATAGTGAGAGTCCAGTCCATAGTGGATCTAACATAATAGTGTGAGAGTCCAGTCCATAGTGAATCTAACATAATAGTGAGAGTCCAGTCCATAGTGGATCTAACATAATAGTGTGAGAGTCCAGTCCATAGTGAATCTAACATAATAGTGAGAGTCCAGTCCATAGTGGATCTAACATAATAGTGAGAGTCCAGTCCATAGTGGATCTAACATAATAGTGAGAGTCCAGTCCATAGTGGATCTAACATAATAGTGTGAGAGTCCAGTCCATAGTGGATCTAACATAATAGTGAGAGTCCAGTCCATAGTGGATCTAACATAATAGTGAGAGTCCAGTCCATAGTGGATCTAGCATAATATTGTGAGAGTTCAGTCCATAGTGGATCTAACATATTAGTGAGAGTCTAGTCCATAGTGGATCTAACATAATAGTGTGAGAGTCCAGTCCATAGTGGGACCAGCAGGAGATCATCTTGAGTGGAGACAAGTCAGCAGCGCAGAGACGTCCCCAACTGATGCACAGAGGAGTGGTCCACCCCGGGTCCCGACTTTGAACAGCTAGCGGATCATCTGTGGTCACCTAATAACCTCTCCACGCAGGAGTGGCGGTCAGAGCAGAAAAGAGACGGCAGATCAACTGGTCTAAAAGGGGGTTCTATTTAAAGGCTAGTGTATACAAATTGGTTTTTAAGATGGGACTATCTCTAACTGTTACCGGGAGGGCATTCCAGAGTACTGGAGCCCCAATAGAAAACTCTCTGTAGCCCGCAGACTTTATTTGGGCTCTGGGAATAAACAGTCTGTATTAACAGTGATTCTATAAAATGCTTATGATTTTCATATTGAACACTCTTTTAAAGTATTGTTTACAATATGTGTGCCAAATGGTGTAATTTTGGTTGTACCAAAGCTTAAAAGACACCAAAAAAAAAAAAAAAGAAAAAAAAAGGACTACATTGCCATATCATAAAATTTGACAGTGCCATTATATAACTTGAATACCGTAGTAAAGTGAAGAAGAGAGTTGTATTCTGGCATCACACCTGGCGTATCATCAAGTGATTATCCATTTCGGTTCACTACAGTAAAGCATTTTTTATGTAAGCATTTGTGCAGCTTAAATTTTGGAATGAAATGTGTTTAAATATGAACTTTGAATCATAGCCAGTGTTTGGATGTTCGACACAACTGTGACTCATTTTCAAACCACTTGCTTTTTGCAGCCTCATTTGAAACATGCTTTAAACATAACACATCTTTTTGTAGGTCTATTCCAGGCCTGGGCAATTATTTTGACTAGAGGGAGGGGGGGGGGGCAAATTTAGAGAAAAAAATGTGTCTGGGGACCGGTGTATCTATTTTTTAGGAACACTAATACAAAACCTCACAATAATGTCTGATTGAATGCTAAAAACGTTATGACAGACCGCCTTAAAAAACGGAATGGAACTTTACATTTTTTTACCCGGAATGTACATGAAAATAAAGAATGTGGGATTTACAATATTAACTATGAAGGATAAAACACTGAATATTGACAACATTTGAATGTCACACACCCTCTCCATCCACATATTTTACAATCAAGCGAAAGGCAACAAACACAGCAAAATATGAAGGCGAAGGGTTAAAAAAAACCCCACCTACGATCTGATACATCTGATACATCACTAAGCTAGAACTTTGTTGTAAAAATCTCCTTCCGCGTCTGTGGAAACGCTCTTCACCCACAGTGCTTGGTTCCTCGTCTGAGCTGCTGTGATTTAGATTACCACAGTAACTAATTAGATTACCATAGTAACTAATTCGATTACCATAGTAACTATTACAACATGCAAAAGCGCAGATTCCAACCAATGAAATGAGTTCAAGACTTACAGTCATTTGAAAACATCACTGCACATCATAATGGCAGCTACACTTTACATCTTAAAGATTAGGGATGTCCGACAATGGCTTTTTGCCGATATCCGATATTCCGATATTGTCCAACTCTTTAATTACCGATACCGATATCAACCGATATATGCAATCGTGGAATTAACACATTATTATGCCTAATTTGGACAACCAGGTATGGTGAAGATAAAAGATAAATAAATTAAAAACATTTTCTTGGATAAAAAAGAAAATAAAACAATATAAAAACAGTTACATAGAAACTAGTAATTAATGAAAATGAGTACAATGAACTGTTAAAGGTTAGTACTATTAGTGGACCAGCAGCACGCACAATCATGTGTGCTTACGGACTGTATCCCTTGCAGATTATATTGATATATATTTATATATAATGTAGGAACCAGAATATTAATAACAGAAAGAAACAACCCTTTTGTGTGAATGAGTTGGTGCACTAATTGTAAGTGTATCTTGTGTTTTTTATGTTGATTTATCCATCCATCCATCCATCCATCCATCTTCTTCCGCTTATCCGAGGTCGGGTCGCAGGGGCAGCAGCTTAAGCAGGGAAGCCCAGACTTCCCTCTCCCCAGCCACTTCGTCCAGCTCCTCCCGGGGGATCCCGAGGCGTTCCCAGGCCAGCCGGGAGAGATAGTCTTCCCAGCGTGTCCTGGGTCTTCCCCGTGGCCTCCTACCGGTCGGACGTGCCCGAAACACCTTCCTAGGGAGGCGTTCGGGTGGCATCCTGACCAGATGCCCGAACCACCTCATCTGGCTCCTCTCGATGTGGAGGAGCAGCGGCTTTACTTTGAGCTCCCCCCGAATGACAGAGCTTCTCACCCTATCTCTAAGGGAGAGCCCCGCCACTCGGCGGAGGAAACTCATTTCGGCCGCTTGTACCCGTGATCTTGTCCTTTCGGTCATGACCCAAAGCTCATGACCATAGGTGAGGATGGGAACGTAGATCGACCGGTAAATCGAGAGCTTTGCCTTCCGGCTCAGCTCCTTCTTCACCACAACGGATCGATACAGCATCCGCATTACTGAAGACGCCGCACCGATCCGCCTGTCGATCTCACGATCCAATAATAATAAAATAATAATAATAATAATAAAAAAACAAAAACAAAAACGATACCGATAATAAAAAAAACGATACCGATAATTGCCGATATTACATTTTAACGCATTTATCGGCCTGCCGATATTATTGGACATCTCTATTAAAGATCTAAAAAAAAATATTTGGGAATGTCCGGCGGGCCAGATTGAAAAGCCTGAATTTGGCCAGATTGAAAAGCCTGAATTCGCTACTTTGATCTAAATTCTTACACATCGATGCTGTCCGTCCAAGATGATGAGCTTTGTAATGAAGCCCATCAACACTACGGCACGCAATATTATTACGACGTTTTGCATCAGAATCCATACTTGGGTGAGAACTGTGTAAATAGAACCAGCATAAGTGGTTTTAGGTACCGTATTTTTCGGACTATAAGTCGCAGTTTTTTTCATAGTTTGGCCGGGCTCCAGTGCGACTTATATATGTTTTTTTCCTTCTTTATTATGCATTTTCGGCAGGTGCGACTTATACTCCGGCGCGACTTGTACTCCGAAAAATACGGTACTTAGCAGCGTCGTTCCCTTAGATGCCGTGTGATAATGTCAGGCGAAGTGATGCGACTAATGGTGCGCTATAGTGCTAAAGCAGTGGTTCTTAACCTGGGTTCGATCGAATCCTAGGGGTTCGGTGAGTCGGGCTCAGGGGTTTGGCGGAGGTCAAAACACACCCAACTCATCGTGTAAATACAAACTTCTCTATCGGCGTATTACGGATACGGCAACAGCTGACTGGTTTGCAGGTGTGTAATTTGTTGTGAGTTTATGCACTGTGTTGGTTTTGTTGTTTGAACAAGGTGATGTTCATGCACGCTTCATTTTGTGCACCAGTAAAAAAACATGGTAACACTTTACTATGGGGAACATATTCACCATTAATTATTTGCTTATTAGCATGCAAATTAGTAACATATTGGCTCTTAACTAGTCATTAATAAGTACTTATTAATGCCTTATTTGGCATGGCCTTGTTATAACCCTAACCCTCTAGCCCTGGCCCTAACCCTCTAACCCTAACCCTAACCAAATAACTCTAAATTAAGTCTTTGTTACTTAGAATATGTTCCCCATACTAAAGTGTTACCAAAACCATGGAATTTTATTGAATTTCAATTTTATTTTTAACTAAAGAAGGGTTCGGTAAATGCGCATATGAAACTGGTGGGGTTCGGTACCTCCAACAAGGTTAAGAACCACTGTGCTAAAGGAAGGTTGCACAACAATAGTGCTGTGTTTTGCTTGTGACATACTCTTGTACGGGCTACATTGAACTGCAGTTTTAGATTGTGTAAACAAACAGTTAAAGTAACACGTAACTTCGTTGTTTGTCAAATACCCCAACATACTGCATCTTGTTTTCTAGCGAAATTCAGCAACCGTTTCTAGCAGAGGTGTGTGGGGGTGCAGTCACTCACAGCCCCATGGGTACTCGCGAGAGGAAATTTGCAACCTGATTTACACACCATTTTAAAAGCCAAAACTCAGACAAATGAAATGGCTGTCGACGGGCATTTGTGTGTGAATGGCGATTAGCTTTTAACATTTGTGATCCTGCTGCGAAGCTCAATAGCCCAGCAGGAAGACAGCAGAGATTAGGTCACACTATGAGGTTATATGGGAGACATTACATCATACAAGACCTCTGGACTGGACTTGCTATATATATATATATATATATATATATGAATAAATTAGCCCTTCTCCTGAATGACCTATTTGGTAAAAAAGTGTATCTCAATGCATTTGTTGCTGTAGAGTCATTGTCTGTCAGCATGTTGATTATCATTTACAAACCCCGTTTCCATATGAGTTGGGAAATTGTGTTAGATGTAAATATAAACGGAATACAATGATTTGCAAATCCTTTTCAACCCATATTCAGTTGAATATGCTACAAAGACAACATATTTGATGTTCAAACTGATAAACCTTTTTGTTTTTTCAAATAATCATTAACTTTAGAATTTGATGCCAGCAACACGTGACAAAGAAGTTGGGAAAGGTGGCAATAAATACTGATAAAGTTGAGGAATGCTCATCAAACACTTATTTGGAACATCCCACAGGTGAACAGGCAAATTGGGAACAGGTGGGTGCCATGATTGGGTGTAAAAGTAGATTCCATGAAATGCTCAGTCATTCACAAACAAGGATGGGGCGAGGGTCACCACTTTGTCAACAAATGCGTGAGCAAATTGTTGAACAGTTTAAGAAAAACCTTTCTCAACCAGCTATTGCAAGGAATTTAGGGATTTCACCATCTACGGTCCGTAATATCATCAAAGGGTTCAGAAAATCTGGAGAAATCACTGCACGTAAGCAGCTAAGCCCGTGACCTTCGATCCCTCAGGCTGTACTGCATCAACAAGCGACATCAGTGTGTAAAGGATATCACCACATGGGCTCAGGAACACTTCAGAAACCCACTGTCAGTAACTACAGTTGGTCGCTACATCTGTAAGTGCAAGTTAAAACTCTCCTATGCAAAGCGAAAACCGTTTACCAACAACACCCAGAAACGCCGTCTGCTTTGCTGGGCCTGAGCTCATCTAAGATGGACTGATACAAAATGGAAAAGTGTTCTGTGGTCTGACGAGTCCACATTTCAAATTGTTTTTGGAAACTGTGGACGTCGTGTCCTCCGGACCAAAGAGGAAAAGAACCATCCGGATTGTTCTAGGGTGAAAGTGTAAAAGCCAGCATCTGTGATGGTATGGGGTGTATTAGTGCCCAAGGCATGGGTAACTTACACATCTGTGAAGGCGCCGTTAATGCTGAAAGGTACATACAGGTTTTGGAGCAACATATGTTGCCATCCAAGCAACATTACCATGGACGCCCCTGCTTATTTCAGCAAGACAATGCCAAGCCACATGTTACATCAACGTGGCTTCATAGTAAAAGAGTGTGGGTACTAGACTGGCCTGCCTGTAGTCCAGACCTGTCTCCCATTGAAATTGTGTGGCGCATTATGAAGCCTAAAAGACCACAACGGAGACCCCCGGACTGTTGAACAACTTAAGCTGTACATCAAGCAAGAATGGGAAAGAATTCCACCTGAGAAGCTTAAAAAATGTGTCTCCTCAGTTCCCAAACGTTTATTGAGTGTTGTTAAAAGGAAAGGCCCTATCCCAACTACTTTGGCACATGTTGCAGCCATAAAATTCTAAGTTAATTATTATTTGCAAAAAAAAAATAACGTTTATGAGTTTGAACATCAAATATGTTGTCTTTGTAGTGCATTCAATTGAATATGGGTTGAAAATTATTTGCAAATCATTGTATTCCGTTTATATTTACATCTAACACAATTTCCCAACTCATATGGAAACGGGGTTTGTACATATGATGTGAGATCCGCATTGCCGGCAGTAAGTCGGACCTGTTTCCAGTGAGGGTTGGACTCCGCCAAGGCTGCCCTTTGTTACCGATTCTGTTCATAACTTTTATGGACAGAATTTCTAGGCGCAGTCAAGGCGTTGAGGGTATCTGGTTTGGTGGCTGCAAGATTAGGTCTCTGCTTTTTGCAGATGATGTGGTCCTGATGGCTTCATCTGGCCAAGATCTTCAGGCATCATGTTTTAAGGAAACCCATCACCAGGCCAATACCATCCCTACTGTGAAGCATGGTGGTGGCAGCATCGTGCTGTGGGGATGTTTATTTAGCGCCGGGAACTGGGAGACTAGTCAAGATAGAGGGAAAGATGAATGCAGCAATGTACAGAGACATCCTTGATGAAAACCAGGGAGTCCCATCCAACCTGATGGAGCTTAAATGATGCTGCAAAGAGGAATGGGCGACACTGCCCAAAGATAGGTGTACCAAGCTTGTGGCATCGTATTTAAAAAGACTTGAGGCTGTAATTGCTTCCAAAAGTGCATCAACACAGTATTGAGTCTGTGAATACTTATGAACATGTGATTTATTTATTTTTTTTAATAGATTTGCTAAAAAAAAATTTAAACTTCTCACATTGCCATTATGGGGTATTGTGTGTACAATTTTGAGGACAGAAATGAATCATTTCATTTTGAAACAAGGCTGTAACATAATAAAATGTGGAAAAAGTGAAGCGCTATGAATACTTTCCAAATTTACTGTACCTCGGCATGAACGCCTGTGCAGAATGTGTAAACATTGAAAAGTGAACTGGTTACCAATTGCATAATCTAGATATGTTAATCCCATCCTTGATAACTCAAATATGCGGTAATTAGATTGGGATGAGAACCAAGGTCAATCAATTTAGGTCAATTTGCAATTATGTGTAGTATGTAGGGATGTCCGATAATGGCTTTTTGCCGATATCCGATATTCCGATATTGTCCAGCTCTTTAATTACAGATACCGATATCAACCGATACCGATATCAAACGATATATACAGTCGTGGAATTAACACATTATTATACCTAATTTGGACAACCAGGTATGGTGAAGATAAGGTACTTTTGAAAAAAATTAATAAAATAAGATAAATAAATTAAAAACATTTTTTTGAATAATAACGAAGGTAAAACAATATAAAAACAGTTACATAGAAACTAGTAATTAATGAAAATGAGTAAAATTAACTGTTAAAGGTTAGTACTATTAGTGGACCAGCAGCACGCACAATCATGTGTGCTTACGGACTGTATCCCTTGCAGACTGTATTGATATATATTGATATATAATGTAGGAACCAGAATATTAATAACAGAAAGAAACAACCCTTTTGTGTGAATGAGTGTAAATGGGGGAGGGAGGTTTTTTGGGTTGGTGCACTAATTGTAAGTGTATCTTGTGTTTTTTATGTTGATTTAATTAAAAAACAAACAAAAAAAAAACCCGATACCGATAATAAAAAGAAACGATACCGATAATTTCCGATATTACATTTTAACACATTTATCGGACATCCTTAGTAGTATGCAATGCTTACTTTTTGTAGTGCATCTAAAAATACTGAGTAATAATAAGAGTAGAAGTGATGGGACAAGCAAACCGGCTTTAGCACCAATGTTTAGTGTAAATTCAGAGGGAGGAGCCATAACTCCAATGGCCGAGTGCGACTACGCCCTGACACAATCCTTTCTTTTGGGTCTGCATTGGGGCTTATTGCCACCTCGACTAATGAATGATTTGCCCCCTCGCCGCCAGCCATTTGGCATCCAGCATGTATGCTTCATTGTCATCAAGGTATCTCAGTCTGCCTTCCATTCGCCATGGCTCAGTGGAGCACAACTCGTCCAACTAACTGTTTTTAATTGCCTACATGTGGCCATTAACATCCAGAGAGTCATGCTGCTTAAAGCTCATTATAGAGCCTCAGAGTAGTTGCACACTCCGGGGTAATGGCAAACTTTTTTTCCCCCAGACTTTCAAGTGAGTGCTTTCATTTTGGTCAGAAAGTGATTTTTTTTTACAATGATAAAGTGGCTTGTTCTGTTGTCATGGCGCCCTACAATGACACTTGTGTTTCTTGAGTACTCTTTTTTTTTTTTTTTTTTTTGTGGCTCTGGTTGAGGACACTTGAAAATAATCAGTTGATTAGCTGCTGGATTGTATTGTAATTGTCTCACAAAATTGTTTTTGTTATTACTACACCTGCCTGCTATGTTAGCAGGACTACGCTCAAGTATTTGTTAAGGCAGTGTTTTTCAACCTTTTCTGAGCCAAGCCACATTTTTTTCATTGAAAAAACCTCGAGGCGCACCACATGCAGAAAATATTAGAAAATGAAACTCAGCAGCCGATATTGACAATAAAAAGTTGTTCTCGCAATTGTTGGATATGAATTCAAACCATAACCAACCATGCATCACTATAGTTCTTGTCTCAAAGTAGGTGTACCGTCGCGACCTGTCACATCACGCCGTGACTTATTTGGAGTTTTTTTGGTGTTTTTCTGTGTGTAGTGTTTTAGTTCTTGTCTTGCGCTCCTATTTTGTTGTTAATTGTCATGTCATGTGCGGATGTACCGTATTTTTCGGAGTATAAGTCGCACCGGAGTATAAGTCGCACCTGCCGAAAATGCATAATAAAGAAGGAAAAAAACATATATAAGTCGCACTGGAGTATAAGACGCATTTTTTGGGGAAATTTATTTGATAAAACCCAACACCAAGAATAGACATTTGAAAGGCAATTTAAAATAAATAAAGAATAGTGAACAACAGGCTGAATAAGTGTACGTTATATGACGCATAAATAACCAACTGAGAACGTGCCTGGTATGTTAACGTAACATATTATGGTAAGAGTCATTCAAATAGTTATAACATATGGAACACGTTTACCAAACAATCTGTCACTCCTAATCGCTAAATCCCATGAAATCTTATACGTCTAGTCTCTTACGTGAATGAGCTAAATAATATTATTTGATATTTTACGCTAATGTGTTAATAATTTCACACATAAGTCGCTCCTGAGTATAAGTCGCACCCCCGGCCAAACTATGAAAAAAACTGCGACTTATAGTCCGAAAAATACGGTACTTTGTGGACGCCATCTGCTGCTCCACACGCTATAAAGGGGAACATTATCACCATACCTATGTAAGCGTCAATATATACCTTGATGTTGCAGAAAACCCCCCTTTTTTTTTTTTTTTTCCGATTTCCGAACTCTAAATGGGTGAATTTTGGCGAATTAAACGCCTTTCTATTATTCGCTCTCGGAGCGATGACGTCACAACGTGACGTCACATCGGGAAGCAATCTGCCATTTTCTCACTTTCGTCGGTGTGTTGTCGGAGGGTGTAACAACACGAACAGGGACAGATTCAAGTTGCACCAGTGGCCCAAAGATGCGAAAGTGGCAAGAAATTGGACGTAATTTGTTCACAATACGAGGGTGTGGAAAAGCCGACGAAATGGTCAGTCGTTTGTTCCGCACACTTTACCGACGAAAGCTATGCTACGACAGAGATGGCAAGAATGTGTGGATATCCTGCGACACTCAAAGCAGATGCTGACATCAACTCCAAAACTGGACAGATCAGCTTTCAGGAAAAGAGAGCGGATGAGGGTATGTCTACAGAATATATTAATTGATGAAAACTTTATTCATTACTCGCGGTTTTACGTAAATTATTATAAATAAACTGTGTTTACCAATAATTTAGCTTAAAAACATTTATTTTTTCAATGATTCGAGTACATTCGGGTAGTCTTGTGTAATGCAGTATTTTGTGTCTATTTAGGTATGGTTAACCTGAGTGCTGAAATTGTGGAAAAATATAAGTTCTTAGCGCGCCTGAAATGGGCTGTCTGCACTCTCAAAGTGCATGTTGTTGCCAAATGTATTTCATATGCTGTAAACCTAGTTCATAGTTGTTAGTAATTATATTATCAGACAGTGTTAAGCCTCTGAAATCCGAGTCTGAATCCCAGCTAATGTCGCTATACCTTGCTGTTTGTTTGTATTGGCATCACTGTGTGACGTCACAGGAAAATGGACGGGTGTATATAACGATGGTTAAAATCAGGCACTTTGAAGCTTTTTTTAGGGATATTGCGTGATGGGTAAAATTTAGAAAAAAACTTCGAAAAATAAAATAAGCCACTGGGAACTGATTTTTAATGGTTTTAACCCTTCTGAAATTGTGATAATGTTCCCCTTTAAGTCTTTGATGTCGTCCAGCATTCGTTTACTTTGCAGCCAGTTCAGTTTTAGCTTCGTTTTGCATAGCCATCCCTAAGCTTCAATGCCTTTTCTTAGCGGCACTTGCCTTTTGTTTATTTTTGGTTTAAGCAGTAGATACCTTTTTACCTGCACACTGCCTCCCGCTGTCGTCTGCATATTGTGATCACGACAAACCATGTTCCCGACATCTACAAAGCAATTAGCTACCTGCTGCCACCTACTGATATGGAAGAGTATTACACGGTTACTCCGCCGATCTCTAGACAGCACAGACACTCAACAATGGCACATTTGCGGATTATAATTACTGGTTTGCAAAAAAATATTTTTAACCCAACTAAGTGAAATTACACGGCACACCAGACAATATCTCACGGTACACTAGTGTGCCACGGCACAGTGGTTGAAAAACACTGTGTTAAGGAGTGTTACATTAAATAAGAAATACCAAAAATTGCATTTTGGATACTGGAGATTATTTTTTACCAATAATATTGTGAGAGATTGTTATGCGTGTAATTCCGCCCACAAATACTTTTGTTACAAGCATGTAACTAGTGTTCTTTTTGTACTGTTATGTTCGGGTTGCATACTTTTGCGGCGGTCCTTTCCGCAAGATGCAGAAGGATGTCAGGAAGCATTGTGCAGGTAAGATGATGATTTATTCTGCAAATGCAAACTCAATTCAACCAGCCTGTGCTAGGAAAGTCCGAGATAACACAAACATTGCACAAAAGGAACAAGACTGCCAGACTGAGTGGAGAAAAAGGAAGGTCTAAATCAGACCTGGGCATTCTGCGGCCCACGGGCCACATCCGGCCCTTTGTGCGTCCCTGTCCGCCCCGCGTGAGGCCAATCATAAATTACAAAATAAATTTAACAAAGAATCTATGTCGAGTGTGCAATACAACGGTGCTGCTTTTGTTTTGAAAAGCGTTATTTGTATTACTTCCGTGTGGACGTATGCGCGTGCGATTGTGAGTGAATGTGAACAGCTGCAATCACAAATTACAAAATAAAGTTGAAAAAACATCTATGTCGTGCTGCTTTTATTTTGAAAAGTGTTATTTATGGGCGTATGTCCGTGTGTAACCTGTGAGTGAAGGTGCACAGCGACAAGTGATGCACGGTTACTCCCGAGACGCTAAAAAGAGAAAAGTTGGCGTGTTTTCAACAAGACATGGACTGCCAAGCAACGTTCCCTCTAAGGTGCGCGCCTGCGCAATTGCGCACTGCTCAAGCGTCCTCTGCGCACAGCAAATATATGCTGCGCACCAAATCTAATCCCATCTGAATTCTAAACAAAATAAACACATTTATTCTGTGTAATTTTGCAATGCAACTCTGATTGACAGTGACAACAAGCGGCCCTCATCATCATCGGCGGTCACTCGAACGAGTATGACGATCCTCCTGGTAGGGGTGTATCCCTTTATGGAGGATGCCTGTGCGTGACTTTGTTTAACGTGGGGAGACTGGTGCACAGACAGTCACCACACGATCCTTGACAGAATCGGGTCAGGGTCCAGTGGCATGGAGTCCAAGACGACTGGGGACCCTTTTCTGCTGCAGCCTTCATTGTGGTAGTTCTTAAATCTACCGATACCGATATAAACCGATACCGATATATACAGTCGTGGAATTAACACATTATTATGCCTAATTTGGACAACAAGGTATGTTGAAGATAAGGTCCTTTTAAGAAAAAAAAAAATAAGATAAATAAATTAAAAACATTTTCTTGAATAAAAAAGAAAGTAAAACCATACTTGCCAACCTTGAGACCTCCGATTTCGGGGAGTGGGGGGCGTGGTCGGGGTGGGGCGGGGCGTGGTTGGGGGCGTGGTTAAGAGGGGAGGAGTATATTGACAGCTAGAATTCACCAAGTCAAGTATTTCATACATATATATATATATATATATATATATATATATATATATATATATATATATATATATATATATATATATACATTTATATACATATATATATATATATATATATATATATATACTGAAAATATGCAAACAAAACTGTGTTTAGATAATTGATACTTCAAACTTGCATAAATAAATATTAAGGAATATAACATAACTTGGCTTCTGAGAGCTTCAAAATGTAATGAGTAAAATGCTAAAGTTGTTGAT
>NC_084560.2:19445420-19525420 GCF_033978685.3 Nerophis lumbriciformis | reverse complement strand
ATATATATATATATATATATATATATATATATATATATATATATATATATATAAATATATATATATATATGTATCTGTTTATATTTTATTTTATTTCTAATTACTATTATTATTAATGTATTATTATTATTATTTTTTTCTTTTCTTTGTTTATTTAATTAATTGATGTATTTGTAGATATTACTTTGTTTGTTTGTTGTTTCTTTCTTTTTTGGGGGGGCGGGGGTGGTATGAGTGGGATATAAACAAAAATATTTTGACATTTAGGGCGGACAATAGATATATGATTTATGTGAATATGATGTAATGGATAGGAATGTCAATAAAAATAAAATGAAAAAAAATAAATAAATAAAAATAAAAATGATAGTTAAAAGGTGCATTGACTAAAAGCTTTACTATAAAGAGAAGTTTTCAAAAGTTAAAATTGAGAAGATAACTATTCAAATAGGATATTTTGGATAATTAAAAAAAAAGATTTTGCAACATCTTAAGGATGCTTTATTTCCGAATTACAAGTTGAATAATACCGTATTTTTCGGACCATAGGGCGCGCCGGATTATAAGGCGCACTGCCGATGAGCAGGTCTAGTCAGGTCTATTTTCATACAAAAGGCGCACCGGATTATAAGGCGATTTATTATGATTTTTTTTCTAAATATAAAACGCTTCCTTGTGGTCTACATAACATGTAATGGTGGTGAATAATGTAAACTCACTACACCGGTATGTTTTAGTGCTTTCATAGCGAGTTTACTGACAGATATAAGTAAGAACTTTACACTACTTTATATTAGAAATGATGAGGATGAATGTGCCATAACAAGAAGATAGAGAAAAACAAGAAGCTTATCGACTACAATGGCGGAAGCCCGCAGATTTTCAGGACTTATGCAGATCCCAAATACACATCAGCAGGTACCAGAAGGTAAGAAAAGTTGGTTTTGCATAATATTGTGAAACAAAACGGCAGATAATATGTCTGCTAATGGGTGCCATTTTGCCGTCCTTATACACACACCATAATAATACTCCTATGTTTAATGCGCCGACAATCCATCAAGCGGTGTGGCTTCATAGCTTACCGAAGTCGTACTAAAAACATTTTGATAGATTTTTGAGCGCCGTGTGTAATGTTCTATATTTTCAATGGAACATTTAAAGTTTGGGTGTTTACTGCCCTCATATTGCTGCCTACACGTATCTCTTATGTATAACTGCCATCTACTGGTCACACCTATCATTTACACCATGTAAAAAATAAAATTGCTTCGAGGTCGGTAAGCAAAACCAGAATTATTCCGTACATTAGGCGCACCGGGTTATAAGACGCACTGTCGAGTTTTGAGAAAATGAAAGGATTTTAAGTGTGCCTTATAGTCCGGAAAATACGGTATTTGACACTCATTTGACAAATATATTTAAATGTATTGCAGATTGATCGGCACTGAAAGACAAAGACATGCAGCAGGAATGATTACTCGATCTAGACTTCGACTTAGACTTAGACTTCCTTTTTATTGTCATTCAAATTTGAACTTTACAGTACAGATAAGAACGTAATTTCGTTGCATTACTCGATCTAACGTACAATGACCACAATGCTCTAATACAGCGAAAGGCTTGCACTGCAACAAAGCTTTCAACACATTTTGAGGCTTGAATAAATCAGTAAATCAAGGTTTTTAAATAATGTGGCAAAGTGAAGCTCCTCTAAGAGAATTTAATACAGCTTGGGCCTCGCCTACTTCCATAAAACCTGATTCCTGGAGCATATTTTGTGGCGTTTTCTACTCACTTTCAGAATAAAATACTTATTTCTATCTTAAAATTCTTGCTATTTTCTCGAAATGCCAAACTTTATTTAGGATGTCTTATCAAGTAAAACTATCTGTCCCTGCAGCTAATTTATTTCAATAGTTTTTAGTGTTTTTCTCTTTTTCTAAATGTGGTCTTTTTATCTTAGCTCTTTTTTTGCAGTGTATTTTCCTCTTTCACTGGAATGCGGACAAATAAAATACACAAAATTTTGCCAAATACTGACGGGTTTTTGTCAAGTCTAAGTTATCACAAAACTTTGTGTTACATTGAGTTCCCGGCGAGAAGACAAAAGCTGTCTTTGATCCTACCAATCAAAAGGCTTGTAAAAGTCCACTGTGTAGGATGGGAAGCAACATGAAGGTGTTCTGTTTCTTTGATGTATCGTAATCAACAGAAAGATATTGTCTTGACCCAAGATCTACAAAGCGAAGAGGAAGCAGGACCTGACTCCCCTCCAGGGACCTTTTCTTTTAACTGTTTTACGACCTTTTCTTTGAACTGTTTTTAATCAAAGGTGATGGCTGTTTACGACCCCCGTCCGTTAGGAACTGCTGTTGCCATGTAATCAGGGAACGTCCAAATAAAAGAGGAGGCGTACAATCTTTCGTCAGGAGTATGGTGGGACTGTGCAAAGAGTACAGTCCAGACGTCTCTCCTCAATTGAACCACTTTTAATTCTGTCTCTGTTTAATTCCTTGCTTCTTGTCTTGTTTAATAGATGTCATCAGTGTTTGAGCCTGACAGTTTTACATTTTGGAGTCATTTATTGTTGTGTACCAAACTATCCATCTGCTGACACATGCACATTTCTTTTTTGTTAGGCTCATTAACTGTGTGCGTGTGCCAATCACTGCATGTGTGTGTTCACCGAATAAAGAACAGTGTACTGTCGTTGGGGGAAAAAAATAAAAAATGCAATTATCTCTCGTAATATGTGTAAGCTTAAAATAATTAACAGCCTCTGGCGTTTTCTTTTCCGTACCTCCTTTAACTCCAGTTTGGTATGTACCTGAGGGGTTTGTTTGAACGTCATTTAGTTCGCCCCACGAAAACCAAAGAGAGCTGATTTGTTACCAATACATTTCACGGCCTATTAATTGCACAAAATACCGATTCTGTATTGGTCATTCATCTTTTTTTTAAATCTTTTGCGGCACATACGCACTGGGAATGTTATTACGTTCACTTCCTGGAGTGTGGATAAGTGAGCACAATTGCTGCGATGCTTTGTATTGATTTGTCATAGTGGGTGTGGATGATGAATGACCATCAAGTGTGGTAATCTACTACGTCCAATCCATGTGAGCCTCACTCTGAATATGTGCCGCAGGGCATAATGACCCATGTTTATCTGCAAGGCTTTTTGGCCTGGTGATGCGCTGGGTTCGGCCCGCAGTCTGGGAAAGGTGTTGCTTTGGAAACGAGCCTCTCACCGCTGTCAATGTCGACTGAAAAAAGAATAACCACCTGCTAGGAAAGCTTTTTGTCTAACGTCGTCATCTTCGCTTCGACAACGTGCCACTTTTCCGATGTCATTCTTCTAGCTATTGATTGTTCTCGCCGGAAGATGCTGATATTTCATACAAAAATACTGTTAAGTTAAGTTAAAGTACCAATGATTGTCACACACACACTAGGTGTGGTGAAATTTGTTCTCCGCATTTGACCCATCCCCTTTCTCACCCTCTGGGAGGTGAGGGAAGCAGTGAGCAGCAGCGGCGGCCGCGCCCGGGAATCATTTTTGGTGATTTAACCCCCAAAAGACGCTTTCTGTCTTGCCTCTAGTGAGGGCGGTCGCATTTTTCTGCGCTCCCTCCATCCCTGCTTGCTCTCTTCGGTTTGTCTTGTCTGAACTTTTTTGAAGCCTCTTTCTTTGCGCTGTCCTCAAATCTAAACATCAAACATGGATATGATCAGCTGGACTCTCGACGCAATTGACAAAGTCTTTTCGACAAGGAAAAGAGGTTCGGGGGAGCCTGGCTGCCCTGATGGAACCATTGCTGCGGGGTACGTGAGAGACTCCTGGGATAAATGGAGAATCATGTGCCTCTCAGTCCTTTCCATCGAGGACGTGGAAGACATCTACCTATTTGGAACCGTGATCGCGGGGCACCTGCTGATTGGGCTGGGCATTGCTCTGGTGTATCGTCAAATTCGGAAGACGATGGCAGCCACTCAAGGAGCCCAACGGCTGTTCGTCGCAATGGAAGGATTGGGCCGGGCTGTGGGAACACAGACTGTGGCGATTTCTGAAATGAATCACAAAATGGATCACATCATGGAGAATTTTGCTGAGAAGGAGAATTGAATTGAATTTGGGAGAAACCAGTACAGACACATAGAGCAGGCAAGTCATTGTTTTGACTGCTCGAAGAAAACAACATCATAATCTACGATTTGACTCCCTCGAATGGCCTTGACGCTATCAGGAACAGGCTGTTCTGAAAAACACCCCCGAGAACACCTCAACGATGGACGCTTTTGACCTCCCTTTTTCTCAACAACACCTGGTGTCGAACTTTGAGATCGGCCCCAGTCCACAAAAACATTTCAACATCACACCCAAGTTAATTGGGCATACATGCACGCACCACCCCTTCCTCAACCAACGCCTTCACCACTGCTTAATTCCTGGGGTTATGGATGGCTAGTAGCGCTTTATAGCAGCAGGCCGGCCTCCAGGGCCCCAAATCACCCCCCCCCCCGTTGCGAGTTGTTGTGATTATATGTAACATGTTTATGTGTGCTATGCTATGTGAGTTTTTTTCCCTTGGACTCAGTCTGGACCCCCTCCCGAGGGTCCAGCCTTAGACTGGTATTTTTTTTACTCTTCCCCCCTTTCCCAATATCCCCTTTTTCCCACCTTTTTTAAGGAGCGCCGTAAGTGGCTGATCCGTTGGCGATCCCGTCTTGTCTCCCTGTAAACGTATGTCTGCTCTTAGTGGGACTGTGCCGAAAATGACATTTCAGTTCTTATGTGTCTTGTACACATACTTGCCAACCCTCCCGGATTTTCCGGGAGACTCCCGAAATTCAGCGCCTCTCCCGAAAACCTCCCGGGACAAATTTTCTCCCGAAAATCTCCCGAAATTCAGGCGGAGCTGGAGGCCACGCCCCCTCCAGCTCCATGCGGACCTGAGTCCGCTTTCCCACAATATAAAGAACGTAAAGCAGTCCGTCTGCCGTAAACAGCAATGTTGTGACACTCTTAAACAGGACAATACTGCCATCTAGTGCATTTGATGAAAGCACTTTTGTGCGTGCCACACAGCAATGCATCATCAGAGAGGGTGTTCAGCATGGTTAGAAAGATAGTGACAGAGAATAGAACAAGGATGGACAATTCAACCCTTAACTCAACAATGAGTAGATAGATGAGTGTTATGTGTGTGTATATGTGTAAATAAATTAACACTGAAATTCAAGTATTTCCTTTATATATATATATATATATATATATATATATATATATATATATATATATATATATATATATATATATATATATAGCTAGAATTCACTGAAAGTCAATTATTTCTTATATATATATATATATATATATATATATATATATATATATATATACACATATACACATATATATATATATATATATACATATATATATATATATATATATATATATATATATATATATATATAGCTAGAATTCACTGAAAGTCAATTATTTCTTATATATATATATATATATATATATATGAAATACTTGGTGAATTCTAGCTGTAAATATACTCCTCCCCTCTTAACCACGCCCCCAACCACGCCCCCGCCCCAACCACGCCCCCCGCACCCACCTCCCGAAATTGGAGGTCTCAAGGTTGGCAAGTATGCTTGTACATGTTAAAGAATGGACAATAATAAAGCATCTTGAATCTTGAATTCCAACCCTTGATGCTGAGTGCCAAGCAGGGAGGTAATGGCTCCCATTTTTATAGTCTTTGGTATGACTCGGCTGGGGTTTGAACTCACAACCTACCAATCTCAGGGCGGGCACTCTAACCACTACGCCACTGAGCAGGTATAAAAATGCTGCAGTGCTGAAATATTGATGTTAAATAGTAATAAATATGTTTGCCACAAAAAACTGTTTTGTGGGATCTGAGCCGAGGATGTCGTTGTGGCTTGTGCAGCCCTTTGAGACACTTGTGATTTAGGGCTATATAAGTAAACATTGATTGATTGATTGATGATTTTAACAATTACCGTATTTTTCGGACTACAAGGCGCACTTAAGAGCTTTTCGTTTTCTCAAAACTCGACAGTGCGCCTTGTAACCCGGTGCGCCTAATGTGCGGAATAATTCTGGTTGTGCTTACCGACCTCGAAGCAATTTTATTTGGTACGTGGTGTAATGATAAGTGTGACCAGTAGATGGTAGTCACACATAAGAGATACGTGTTGACTGCAATATGACGGCAGTAAACAACACCACAACTTTAAATGTTCCATTGGAAATAAAGAACATTACACACGGCGCTCAAAAATCTGTCAGTACGACTTTGAAGCAGCACCGCTTGATGGATCGTCGGCACATTACGGCTACCTGTCAGGTTCAAACACTGATGACATCTATTAAACAGACTAGAAGCAAGGAATCATGCAGAGACAGTTAAAATTGGCTCAATTGAGGAGAGACGTTTTTTAGGCTGTACTCTAGTTACAGATCCAAAGTACAGCAAATGTGAAAATTCAGCGATTTTAAATACAAATAATCTAAAACTGGTGAAGTTAAATGGAATAGTATAATTACTGGATAGATATATAAATTTAATACGTTTTTTTTTCTTTTTACATTTTTTTTCTTTCCGTTAAATGGAATAGTATAATTACTGGATAGATATATAAATTTAATACGTTTTTTTTCTTTTTACATTTTTTTTCTTTCCGTTAAATGGAATAGTATAATTACTGGATAGATATATAAATTTAATACGTTTTTTTTCTTTTTACATTTTTTTTCTTTCCATGATGGCACGTGAGGCCCCGCCTCCCCTGCCTCCCCTGACTGCACGTCACTGGGTTTAATGTACCCTAAGATTTTTTGTGGTCCCTTTTATTTAGATAAGTACCGAAAAGTATCGAACATACATTTTGGTACCGGCAGGGGCGCCGAAAAGGGGGGGTAAAGGAGACGGATTCTAGGGGCCCATGATGGAGGGGGGCCCAGAGAGGCCCCTAATGATGATGAAATTATAATACAGAAAAAATAATGACACTGTGTTGGGGGCCCTGTAAAGATTATTTTCATGGGCCCCAAAATCCCTAGCGGCGCCCCTGGGTACCGGTACCGGTACTAAAATATTGGTACCCTAATCGCCACTAATGCTGGCCGTTCTTATAAAGAGTGCGATTACAGACTCTTAGAGTGGCCTTTAATTGAGAAACTGTAATTGGAGAAGCTGTGGCATCCAATAAAAGGCACAGAGCAGTAAAATACTTACCCTGGGCTGATTATGAATCAAATGATGCAGAAATCATTGTCTGCTATATTTCACTTTAAAGTCCCCATATGCTCAGTAGCTGATGCTTTAAGTCTGAAGTCTAACAAATTATCCTGGCTGTTTTTCTTCCCCAGATGCTCCCGCCTCAGGGGACCACAAGTCACGGATGACTGACAGCTCGCAGTCTCCTAGCTACCGCATCAGGATGGAGTCAGAGCAGGTGTCTCAGTACTCCCCGGAGCAGTCCACCCCCCATGAAAGTGAGGGTCTGTTATTGCCCTCTATCTGTCTTCTGCAGTTGGCTTTACTTGCCTCCGGGTCTCCTTTCCTTCTACTTTATAGCATACAACACTAAATGTTATTTTAATTCATACAAAAAGTCTCTATACTGACAAACACAATCATTTCATGGACCGTATTACAAATGACTGCTTATCACTCCATAAGAGATGCACTATAGACCTTTTTCCTCAGCAATGCTCTCCAGGTAAACATCATGACTATTGATGAAAGCCTTCACAACGTCCTTTCTGCTTTTACTCCCTTCGCCATCCGCAGGGAATTCGCGTAGCTCGAATCTGATGAATTCGTATTCAGACAGCGGCTACCAGGATGCCCCCGGTGGCTACAACACGAGCCAGAATGTGGTGAAATCTGACCTGAGGATGCAGCATTCCTTTCCTGGTGCAGCCGTGAGCACGCCAATGAGGAGTACCACGGCAGAAGGGCAGACGTCATCCCAGGTACGTTTGCGTCCATGCTGTCAGAAACCACATCCACGCAGCATTAAAAATGTCTACATGGCAACTGTTGCCGATATGAACTACTACTACTAAAAACAATGATACAGTAAAGCCATATAATTACAAGAAAAATGTCCAAATACCCTGAGAATCATCATTTTACAAGAAAACATTTCAATAGTTCATGAACAATAACAATGCAATAGTTATGCATAGTTGTCAGGTTCAAACACTGATGACATCTATTACACAAGACAAGAAGCAAGGAATTAAACAGAGACAGAATTACATTTGGCTCAATTGAGGAGAGACGTCTGGACTGTACTCTTTGTACAGTCTCACCACGCTCTGACGAAAGTTTGTTCGCCTCCTCTTTTATTTGGACTTTCCCTGATTACATGGAAACAGCTATTTCTAAGGGACGGGGGTCGTAAACAGCCATCGCCTTTGATTCCAACAGTTCAAAGAAAAGGTCCCTGGAGCTTGGACCGGTCCTGCTTCCTCTCCACTTTTTAGATCTCGGGTCAAGACAAAGTCTTTCTGTGGATTACAATACATCAAAGAAACAGAACACCTTCATGTTGCTTCCCATCCTACACAGCGGAGTTTTACAAGCCTTTTGCTTGGTAGGATCAAAGACAGCTTTTGTCTTCTCGCCGGGAACTCATGGCAACACAAAGTTTTGTAATAACTTAGATACAATTATTCTGACATAAACATATATTCATCATCGTAATAATCATAATTGTAATTATGATTAGTATTAGATCGGAATTTATACGTAGAATTACTAATCTGAAGCCAAAATATTCTGATAATACATTTGACCAAATACAAAAATGTATGGGAATGTTTTAACATATCAAGAGTATTTCAAAAATATACAATTTCAATAGTTATATATATTGTAAACAAATTAGATACAAATTATTTGTCATCGTTATAATTACAATAAATACCGTATTTTTCCGACTTTAAGGCGCACTTAAATCCTTTCACTTTCTCAAAAATTGACAGTGCGCCTTATAACCCGGTGCGCCTAATGTATGGAATCATTCTGATTGTGCTTACCGACCTCAAAGCTATTTTATTTGGTACATGGTGTAATGATAAGTTAAAGTTAAAGCACCAATGATTGTCACACATACACTCGGTGTGGCAAAATAATTCTCTGCATTTGACCCATCACCCTTGATCATCCCCTGGGAGGTGAGGGGAGCAGTGAGCAGCAGCGGTGGCTGCGCCCAGGACTCATTTTTGGTGATTTAACCCCCAATTCCAACCCTTGATGCTGAGTGCCAAGCAGGGAGGTAATGGGTCCCATTTATATAGTCTTTGGTATGACTCGGCCGGGGTTTGAACTCCCAACCTACCGATCTCAGGGCAGACACTCTAACTGAGTAGGTGTGACCAGTAGATGGCAGTCACAGATAAGACATTCGTGTAGACGCCAGTAAACAACACCAAAACGTTAAATGTTCCATTGAGGATATAGAACATTACACACGGTGCTCAAAAATCTGTCAAAATGTTTTAGTACGAGTTTGGTAAGCTATGAAGCCACACCGCTTGATGGATTGGTGTAGCATTACGGGTACTGTAGTCAGACAAACTGTGCTTCAACATGCGAGTACTGTATTATTATGGCGTGTGTATAAGGACCCCAAAATGGCACCAATTAGCAGACATATTATCTGGTGTTTTGTTTCACAATATTATGCACCTTCTGGTGCCTGCTGAGCTGTATTTGGGTTCTGTATAAGTCCTGAAAATTTGCGCGTCTGCCTTTGTAGTCCGTGGCGACAACGTAGTCGATAAGCTTCTTCTTTTTCTCTATCTTCTTGTTATGGGACATTCACCCTCCGCTGTTGCCATTTCTAATATAAAGTAGTGTAAAGTTCTTACTTATATCTGTCAGTCAACTCGCCATGAAAGTGCTAAAACATACCGGTGTAGTGAGTTTACATTATTCACCCAAGGAACTTTAGTTATTAGAGAGTTCCGGTCGGATGGTTTTTCACGGGTTACATTGTTGCACTAGTGAGTCACGGATGAGGAGATGCTGAGTATTGTCATAATTTCACAAGAAAGACATTGTAATTTTTATGAAAACAATCCAAAATGTAAAGGATGAAGTTGTGAAACTCAAAAAAAATACAGATTTTCCCAGATTTAATTGTAATACAGTATATAGTTATATATAGTATAAATATGATGAAATAATACCAATTTGCATAAATAGTACATCAATTTAATTAAAAGCATGAAGTCAAAATATTCTGATGATAAATGATCACGACTATAGCCAAAATTTTACCCCCGAAAAAACATATTATGAGAATGTTTTAATACAACAAAAATATTTCAAGAACAATACAATTTAAATAAAAAATAAGATGCAAATATGTAGTCAAATTAGAGTAAATATATAGTATACATTCATAGAATTACAAATAGCAAATGAAATTATTACAGTATATGGTTATATATACTAAAAAAAAAAACACCATAAAATGAAGTAACACCAATTTGCATAAATAATAAATGTATTTAGTTAAAAACATGAAGTTAAAATATTCTGATGATAAATGATCACGACTATAGCCAAAATTTTACCCAAATAAAACATTATGAAAATGTTTTAATATAACAAAGATATTTCAAGAACAATATAATTTAAATAAAAAATAAGATGCAAATATGTAGTCAAATTAGAGTAAATACATAGTATACATTCATAGAATTACAAACAGCAAATCAAATGATTATGAGAATTAATGGTCATGAGTATTTTCATGATTATACAATAAAAATATTGTAATTTTATGAAAAGTATCTTATATTTTAGTGATTAAGTTGGAATACTAATACATATATTGATTTTGCTAGATTCAATTGTAATACAGCATATAGCTTCATACAGTGAAAAAAAGCAATATGATAACAATAATTGGAATAAATATATAAAACATACATTTATGAGAATTAATGATCATAAGTACAGTCATAATTTCTCATTACAAAAACCTTGTAATTTTATTGAGAATGTTTTAATATTTTAAGAACAAAGTTGAAATACTCATATACAATCATGATTTTACCAGAATGAAATTGTAAAGCAGTATATAGTTAGTAAAAGTAAGAATTTAAACTAAAAAGACGATACAATAAAAATCATCATCATCGTCAATTCCAGTAAAGACTCTGAGAAATAATTCATTCAAACACAAATATGGAGTCAGAATATCATGAGAAGAAATGGTCATAAGTATATTCCAAATTTGACTAGAATAAAGCAGTGAAATTACATGAAAAATTGTATTTTACACAAATAAAGTCATACTTTATATGATTTTGTATATGACGACTTTTATTTCAGTGAACATATGATTTTTTTTTATATCCCAATACAACTTATCACTCTATGCCTGGGTCAGTTGGTTTTGTTTTAAATATTTACACAGGTCGTGAGTTCAAACCCCGGCCGAGTCATACCACCGCTGCTGCTCACTGCCCCCCTCACCTCCCAGGGGGGGATCAAGGGTGATGTGTCAAATGCAGAGAATAATTTCGCTACACCTAGTGTGTGTGTGACAATCATGGGTACTTTAACTTTTAATATATATTTTTGTTGGTTAACTTTTGTTTTGTTTTTTTATTTTGTTTGGTTTGAAAGAAAAAGAAAACATTGAAGTATCAAAAGCCTTGCCCAAATAGGGAGCAGAGAGAGGAGCAGTCCTATTGAACTAACCGTGAACAACGAACCCAAAATGGTCTGATTCCTCGCATTTGAAGTGACTATTAAAGAGCTCCCGCCTTCAGTGTGTGAATGTGTGTGTGAATGGGTGAATGTGGAAATAGTGTCAAAGCGCTTTGAGTACCTTGAAGGCAGAAAAGCGCGATATGAGTATAACCCATTTACCAATTAGCGGCAATAATTTTTTTACGCGCGATTAACGTCCCGACTCCTTTTTGACCCTCGGCCCGTTCGTAGCTCATGGAAATGTAACGACGTCCAGTTACTGTGGAGCCACAAGCGGGAAAATAGCAAACAGAAATGCACAAAGAAGCAAGGTTACAGAAGTCGCCGTTCTTGCAAGTCGTTCTAAGGACATGACAAGACAGTTTTATCTTCAATCGATGTGAGATGATTATCGGAGCCAACGCCTGCTGGCGCGCAGAGAATAGTAGCTTCACGTCCGTGTTTGCATTACAGTTGAGTGCATTAAAAACATAAAATATAGATTGTTACTCGAACTGCTTTATTAAGATGGAATAAAAGCTCAGCAGAAAAAAGACGGTAGAGAGGAAGTCTGAAGTCACTTTAATCGGAGACTTTCATCAAAATATAATAATAATAATAATAATAATTAGGGATGTCCGATAATGGCTTTTTGCCGATATCCGATATTCCGATATTGTCCAACTCTTTAATTACCGATACCGATACCGATATCAACCGATATATGCAGTCGTGGAATTAACACATTATTATGCCTAATTTGGACAACCAGGTATGGTGAAGATAAGGTACTTTAAAAAACAAATTATAAAATAAAATAAGATAAATAAATTAAAAACATTTTCTTGAATAAAAAAGAAAGTAAAACAATATAAAAACAGTTACATAGACACTAGTAATTAATGAAAATTAGTAAAATTAACTGTTAAAGGTTAGTACTATTAGTGGACCAGCAGCACGCACAATCATGTGTGCTTACGGACTGTATCTCTTGCAGATCGTATTGATATATATTGATATATAATGTAGGAACCAGAATATTAATAACAGAAAGAAACAACCCTTTTGTGTGAATGAGTGTGAATGAGTGTAAATGGAGGAGGGAGGTTTTTTGGGTTGGTGCACTAATTGTAAGTGTATCTTGTGTTTTTTATGTTGATTTAATAAAAAAAATACAAATAAAAACGATACCGATAATAAAAAACCGATACCGATCATTTCCGATATTACATTTTAACGCATTTATCGGACATCTCTAATAATAATATATTTTATTTATAAAAAAAAAAAACACTTTACATTGAGCAAACAACCTCAAAGTGCTACAGTGTATTAAAAAAATAAATAAAAAGATAATAAAAATGAATAAAAATAAAAACTAGAACAGCCTAATAGCTAGAACTAGTATGCATATATCTAAAAAAAGGCTTTTTTTAAAAAAAAAAAAGAAAGGTTTTTAAGCCTTTTTTAAAAGCATCCACAGTCTGTGGTGCCTTCAGGTGGTCAGGGAGAGCGTTCCACAGACTGGGAGCGGCGGAGCAGAAAGCCCGGTCTCCCATTGTTCGTAGCTTTGTCCTCGGAGGTTGGAGGAGGTTAGCCTCTCCGGAGCGGAGGTGTCGTGTGGAGGATTTGGGGGTGAGTAGTTCTTTGAGGTAGAGGGGGGAATTTCCATGGAGGCACTGGTGGGTTAGTAGCGAGACTTTGTATTCAATCCTGAGTGGAACAGGAAGCCAGTGAAGGGATTTGAGAATTGGTGTGACATGGTCGTATTTCCGCACTATATGTGAAGTCTTTTCTCATACCAATCACACACTTCACAATAATAGCGCAACGCTTCACATCCGGTCTAATCGACAACAACTAAAAAGTCTTACCATATGATCATGCTTTGTAATAGTTGTTTTGTAATGTTTTTATGTGATATTTCTACCTAAATAAATGTTTTCTGGCAGATTGAGATAAAGTCTATTGTAATGGCGGAGACGATATGAAGGAGGTAGACTGTCTTTGAACAGGTCAGCCTTTTATTTATGTTCACAAATAGTAATGTCCAACTAAATAGGCAGAAACGCGTCACACACACACACACACACACACACACACACACACACACACACACGCACACACACAATCACACACACACACGACGGCTCCTCAAACACTTTTGGGGCGGTATAGCTCGGTTGGTAAAGCAGCCGTGCCAGCAACTTGAGGGTTGCAGGTTGGATCCCCGCTTCCGCCATCCTAGTCACTGCTGTTGTGTCCTTGGGCAAGACACTTTACCCACCTGCTCCCAGTGCCACCCACACTGGTTTAAATGTAACTTAGATATTGGGTTTCACTATGTAAAGCGCTTTGAGTCACTTGAGAAAAAGCGCTATATAAATATAATTCACTTCACTTCACTTTCTCATCTCGTGGCTCCCACTGAGACTAGATCTAATACTACAGCCATGCCTGAAACTGCCCTCTGCAGCCCACATCGGGTAATTACAGTTGACTACACAATATTCCCATGGTTACAGTATATTCTTTGATAACCTGTTCTCATTGATAGTCCTCAATTACAGAATGTTTAACATACTGAATATTACTTTTTTTTTTTATAAATAGAGAAGGTTAAAACATTGTCATGCAGAGATATGAATACCATTAACTTGTAAAACATGGACTGTACAGAATATCAGAAGCATATATTCAGGTATAAATATGACATTTTACATTACCAAACATCTTTAACAATCAAACCATGATCGTAACAATCCACATTTTGTGTTAATGATGCTTGAAACTGGTATGTAAAAATAGTGTTGCTCCTCTTCTTAATGCAAGTGCTCCTACAGCAGGAATAAAAATTCATTATTTCTACAAAATCTAGCAATTGTTTTTATTGTCTTTAAAACATGTTCATGTCCTTTTTGTGTTAAGCTGTTTAAAAAAGCACAATGTTTAAAAAAAAATATTTCATTAAAGCAAAATAATTGTCCAGTCATTGCAATATCAACTTGAAAATTGTCTTTCTATGGTACACTTAATAATGCTGAAAAATTATATTTTTATCGAAGATTATCGTGATTCATTTTGAGTGACAAAACTGATTAATCATTATTAAATATTTTAATCGTTTGAGAGCCCTAGTCTTAACCTAAATGTGTTTGGTGCCTTCAACAATAAAAACTGTATTGCTGGGTTGAATTCCTATAGCAGGGGTCCCCAAACCTGAGGGTCGCATTGGGTAAAAAGATATACATACAGTATATATATATATATATATACATATATATATATATAGTCGTGGTCAAACGTTTACATACACTTGTACAGAACATAATGCCATGGCTGTCTTGAGTTTCCAATACTTTCTACAACTCTTATTTTTTTGTGATAGAGTGATTGGAGCACATACTTGTTGGTCACAAAAAAACATTCATGAAGTTTGGTTCTTTTATGAATTTATTATGGGTCTACTGAAAATGTGAGCAAATCTGCTGGGTCAAAAGTATACATAGAGCAATGTTAATATTTGCTTACATGTCCCTTGGCAAGTTTCACTGCAATAAGGCACTTTTGGTAGCCATCCACAAGCTTCTAGTTGAATTTTTGACCACTCCTCTTGACAAAATTGGTGCAGTTCAGCTAAATGTGTTGGTTTTCTGACATGGACTTGTTTCTTCAGCATTGTCCACACGTTTAAGTCAGGACTTTGGGAAGGCCATTCTAAAACCTTAATTCTAGCCTGATTTAGCCATTCCTTTATCACTTTTGACGTGTGTTTGGTGTCATTGTCCTGTTGGAACACCCAACTGCGCCCAAGACCCAACCTCCAGGCTGATGATTTTAGGTTGTCCTGAAGAATTTGGAGGTAATCCTCCCTTTTCATTGTCCCATTTACTCTCTGTAAAGCACCAGTTCCATTGGCAGCAAAACAGGCCCAGAGCATAATACTACCACCACCATGCTTGACGGTAGGATTGGTGTTCCTGGGATTTGGATTGGGGGCGGCATGGCGTGGTGGGTAGAGCGGCCGTGCCAGAAACCTGAGGGTTGCAGGTTCGCTCCCCACCTCTTACCATCCAAATCGCTGCCATTGTGTCCTTGGGCACGAAAGTAGCTTACCACCACCAGGTGTGAATGAATGATGGGTTCTCACTTCTCTGTGAAGCGCTTTGAGTGTCTAGAAAAGCGCTATATAAATCTAATCCATTATTATTATTATTAAAGCCTCACCTTTTCTCCTCCAAACATATTGCTGAGTATTGTGGCCAAACAGCTCAATTTTTGTTACATCACCAAATATTAACATTGCTGTATGTATACTTTTGACCCAGCAGATTTGCTCACATTTTCAGTAGACCCATAATAAATTCATAAAAGAACCAAACTTCATGAATGTTTTTTGTGACCAACAAGTATGTGCTCCAATCACTCTGAATGATTGGAAACTCAAGACAGCCATGACCATTACGTTGTTTACAAGTGTATGTAAACTTTTGACCACGACTAAAGCACCAGTTCCATTGGCAGCATAACAGGCCCAGAGCATAATACTATCACCACCATGCTTGACGGTAGGAATGGTGTTCCTGGGATTAAAGGCCTCACCTTTTCTCCTCCAAACATATTGCTGGGTATTGTGGCCAAACAGCTCCATTTTTGTTTCATCTGACCACAGAACTTCCCCCCAGAAGGTCTTATCTTTGTCCATGTGATGTCAATTAAGGTTTTAGAATGGCCTTCCCAAAGTCCTGACTTAAACGTGTGGACAATGCTGAAGAAACAAGTCCATGTCAGAGAACCAACACATTTAGCTGAACTGCACCCAATTTTGTCAAGAAGAGTGTTCAGCCATGACCATAATGTTCTTTACAAGTGTATGTAAACTTTTGACCACCACTGTACCACCATGCTTGACGATAGGCATGGTGTTCCTGGGTTTAACGGCCTCACCTTTTCTACATAGAAATTATTGGAAACTCAAGACAGCCATGACATTATGTTCTTTACAAGTGTATGTAAACTTTTGACCACGACTAAAGCCCCATTTGGCAGCAAAACAGGCCCAGAGCATAATACTACCACCACCATGCTTGACGGTAGGAATGGTGTTCTTGGGATTAAAGGCTTCACCTTTTCTCCTCCAAACATATTGCTGGGTATTGTGGCCAAACAGCTAAATTTTTGTTTCATCTGACCACAGAACTTTCCTCCAGAAGGTCTTGTCGATGTGATGCCAATTAAGGTGGAATGAAGGTTTTAGAATGACCTTCCCAAAGTCCTGACCTAAACGTGTGGACAATGCTGAAGAAACAAGTCCATGTCAGAGAACCAACACATTTAGTTGAACTGTACCCAATTTTGTCAAGAGGAGTGGTCAGCCATGACCATAATGTTCTTTACAAGTGTATGTAAACTTTTGACCACCACTGTACCACCATGCTTGACGATAGGCATGGTGTTCCTGGGATTAAAGGCCTCACTTTTTCTCCTCCAAACATATTGCTGGGTATTGTGGCCAAACAGCTCCATTTTTGTTTCATCTGACCACAGAACTTCCCTCCATGTTCTTTACAACAAGTGTATGTAAACTTTTGACCACGACCACTAATTTGGGGACCCCTGCTCTATAGACTTGAAATTGGTTGTTGGTGTCTTTGATTGAGCATGTAAGAGCATTTCTGATGTTGTTGTTGTTGTTGCTGCAGGACCCAGCTGCGAGTGCAGCAGTGCCTGGCCGTGCGATGCGGAGAGTAAGCTCAGTGCCTTCTCGCTCTCACTCTCCAGCTCACGTCAGCGGCATCTCCCCCTCCCGCGGCTCCCTGCGTGCCTCAGCTGGCAGTGCCTACGCCTCTCCTATAACCACTGAACCCAAACCCCTCTCCTGCATCTTCTCCACCACCTTGCCCGCCACTCAGCGTACCGGTGGCTCACCTCTCTCCACCCAAAAAAACTCCCCCGCCGCTTTGCGGCGCGTCGGTTCGGCAAACTCCCGAGCGGGCAGCACCTGCCGTACGACCTCGCCCTACCAGGCCTCCGTGGCGTCGTCCTCAGGCCGCATGGGCTCGCCTCTGTCGCTGGCAGACAACTCGAAGCAGCCCAATCACTCGTCTCCTGTCAGAGCAAGTATGGTCGCCGTTCCCCAGCACTACAGCTCCACCCTGCCCCGCTCCATCATCCACAACACTGACCCCTATAGGACGCAGATGTACGACCTTTACGAGAGGAGTACGCGACCAGACAGCCTAGCAGGTACTTCAATGCAAACCCGCAACACATTCATGCAACACCTTTTGAGAAAGAAAACTGGGGATAAAACAGGACAAAAGTACAAACCCCGTTTCCATATGAGTTGGGAAATTGTGTTAGATGTAAATATAAACGGAATACAATGATTTGCAAATCCTTTTCAACCCATATTCAATTGAATGCACTACTAAGACAAGATATTTGATGTTCAAACTCATAAACTTAGAATTTCATGGCTGCAACATGTGCCAAAGTAGTTGGGAAAGGGCATGTTCACCACTGTGTTACATGGCCTTTCCTTTTAACAACACTCTGTAAACGTTTGGGAACTGAGGAGACACATTTTTTAAGCTTCTCAGGTGGAATTCTTCCCCATTCTTGCTTGATGTACAGCTTAAGTTGTTCAACAGTCCGGGGGTCTCCGTTGTGGTATTTTAGGCTTCATAATGCGCCACACATTTTCAATGGGAGACAGGTCTGGACTACAGGCAGGCTAGTCTAGAACTCGCACTCTTTTACTATGAAGCCACGTTGATGTAACACGTGGCTTGGCATTGTCTTGCTGAAATAAGCAGGGGCGTCCATGGTAACGTTGCTTGGATGGCAATATATGTTGCTCCAAAACCTGTATGTACCTTTCAGCATTAATGGCACCTTCACAGATGTGTAAGTTACCCATGTCTTGGGCACTAATACACCTCCATACCATCACAGATGCTGGCTTTTCAACTTTGCGCCTATAACAATCCGGATGGTTCTTTTCCTCTTTGGTCCGGAGAACACAACATCCACAGTTTCCAAAAACAATTTGAAATGTGGACTCGTCAGACCACAGAACACTTTTCCACTTTGTATCAGTCCATCTTAGATGAGCTCAGGCCCAGCGAAGCCGACGGCGTTTCTGGGTGTTGTTGATGAACGGTTTTCACCTTGCATAGGAGAGTTTTAACTTGCACTTACAGATGTAGCGACCAACTGTAGTTACTGACAGTGGATTTTTGAAGTGTTCCTGAGCCCATGTGGTGATATCCTTTACACACTGATGTCGCTTGTTGATGCAGTACAGCCTGAGGGATTGAAGGTCACGGGCTTAGCTGCTTACGTGCAGTGATTTCTCCAGATTCTCTGAACCCTTTGATGATATTACGGACCGTAGATGGTGAAATCCCTAAATTCCTTGCAATAGCTGGTTGAGAGAGGTTTTTCTTAAACTGTTCAACAATTTGCTCACGCATTTGTTGACAAAGTGATGATCCTCGCCCCATCTTTGTTTGTGAATGACTGAACATTTCATGGAATCTACTTCTATACCCAATCATGGCACCAACCTGTTGCCAATTTGCCTGTTCACCTGTGGGATGTTCCAAATAAGTGTTTGATGAGCATTCCTCAACTTTATCAGTATTTATTGCCACCTTTCCCAACTTCTTTGTCACGTGTTGCTGGCATCAAATTCTAAAGTTAATGATTATTTGCAAAAAGAAAAAAATGTTTATCAGTTTGAACATCAAATATGTTGCCTTTGTAGCATATTCAACTGAATATGGGTTGAAAATGTTTTGCAAATCATTGTATTCCGTTTATATTTACATCTAGCACAATTTCCCAACTCATATGGAAACGGGGTTTTGTACATGATATTCTGTGTTTTCTTTAGCGCCATTGGCAAAGTTGCCATCGAGTCACCATGTGTCATCGTGGTGTGTACGCAGTAGAACAGGGGTGTCAAAGTCACAGAGTAATCGAATCGTAGCCCTTGAATCGTAAACAAATCACGCGGTGCCCCAAGATTCCCACCCTTGCTAAACATAAATTAATTTGGCCTTTTTAAAAAAAAAAATTATTAATCAATCCAACAAAACAATACACAACAATACCATAACAATGCAATTCCAGTTCCGAAACCAAACCCGACCCAGCAATATTCAGAATAGCAATAAACAGAGCAATTGAGAAAACACACAAACATGACACAAAACGATCTAAAAGCAGTCAAGCAAAAATGAATATTATCAACAACAGTATTAATATTAGTGACAATTTCAACATAGCAGTGATTAAAAATCCCTCATTAACATTATAATTACAGACATTTATAAAAAATAAAAACATAAAAAAATAAATTAAAAAAAGAGCTTACACTTGCATCGCATCTCATAGGCTTGACAACACAACGTGTCCAATATTTTACACAAATATAAAATAAGTCGTATTTTTGGTTTATTTAATAGTTAAAACAAATGTAAATAATGGATCCCATATTCCAATATACTACTCATTATTATCCAAATTAAATGCAGTTTTTTCTTCTGATATAATCTCCATAGCTTGTGTATACCAGTCAGTATGTATTATGTGTGTACACCAGTCAGTGTGTATTATGTGTGTATACCAGTCAGTATGTATTATGTGTGTACACCAGTCAGTGTGTATTATGTGTGTATACCAGTCAGTATGTATTATGTGTGTATACCAGTCAGTGTGTATTATGTGTGTATACCAGTCAGTATGTATTATGTGTGTATACCAGTCAGTGTGTATTATGTGTGTATACCAGTCAGTGTGTATTAAGTGTGTATACCAGTCAGTGTGTATTATGTGTGTATACCAGTCAGTATGTGTTATGTGTGTATACCAGTCAGTATGTATTAAGTGTGTATACCAGTCAGTATGTATTATGTGTGTATACCAGTCAGTATCAATCAATCATCAATCAATGTTTATTTATATACTATAGCCCTAAATCACAAGTGTCTCAAAGGGCTGCACAAGCCACAATGACATCCTCGGTTCAAATCCCACATCAGGGCAAGGAAAAACTCAACCCAATGGGACAATGAGAAACCTTGGAGGGGACCGCAGATGTGGGGACACCCCCCCCTGGGCGACCGGTGCAATGAATCTAGCATAATATTGTGAGAGTCCAGTATGTGTTGGACTATCAACATCAATCCATTTCTTTAATATTACCCTTTTTGTTATGATGCATATTGAAAGAAATGCATCTATTTTGCCTTTGACATGACTTTAGTTACCTTTACCTACCTTTCTCTATCCCGAAGTCCCCTGGTGTCTCACGTTTTGTAAACCCCTGCTCTAGGGCAAAGGACTTGCACTGTAAGGCTTAAATATTCAGACAATTATATGTTTTTTGATCGCTTCCTGCCGCCGGGCAATGAACCCAGAATGTGAGCAGTAAGGCAGTGGACGGTGTGGTCAGTGGTTGTGCGGGACCGCGAGAGTCGCCTGCAAATCACATTTACAAAGAAAAACTTGAACCGGAGACCTTGCATGTTTTTATTATTGTACTGGCTTGACGGCATACAGAGTAGGAAGCCACGAAGACCTTTATTTTAATAGTTTAGTTAAACAGCCATTGAAGAGCCTCAGAAAATGAAGACTTATTCAAATGACTGAATGGTCGCAGTAAAAGGATGAAGTATCAATACTCAATATTCTCAGGGCATTAGACAGCTCTAGTTATCCCGGGATGGGTACATTTCACATAATTCGATCCAGTACCTACAAATTGATACTGGTACCTATTATTGGTACTTCTGTGTGTGTTCATGTTTTAAAGGGGAACATTATCACAATTTCAGAAGGGTTAAAACCATTAAAAATCAGTACCCAGTGGCTTATTTTATTTTTCGAAGTTTTTTTCAAAATTTTACCCATCACGCAATATCCCTAAAAAAAGCTTCAAAGTACCTGATTTTAACCATCGTTATATACACCCGTCCATTTTCCTGTGACGTCACATAGTGGTGCCAATACAAACAAACATGGCGGATAGAACAGCAAGATATAGCGACATTAGCTCGGATTCAGACTCGGATTTCAGTGGCTTAAGCGATTCAACAGATTACGAATGTATTGAAACGGATGGTTGTAGTGTGGAGGCAGGTAGCGAAAACGAAATTGAAGAAGAAACTGAAGCTATTGAGCCATATCGGTTTGAACCGTATGCTAGCGAAACCGACGAAAACGACACGACAGCCAGCGACACAGGAGAAAGCAAGGACGAATTCGGCGATCACCTTCTAACCAACGATTGGTATGTGTTTGTTTGGCATTAAAGGAAACTAACAACTATGAACTAGGTTTACAGCATATGAAATACATTTGGCAACAACATGCACTTTGAGAGTGCAGACAGCCCAGTTTTCATCAATTAATCTATTCTGTAGACATACCCTCATCCGCTATCTTTTCCTGAAAGCTGATCTGTCCAGTTTTGGAGTTGATGTCAGCAGGCCAGGGAAGCTAGGGTTGATATTCTTCTCTTGATCATCTTTGGTGGCATAAGGGACGATGTGAGCCAAGACATCCAGGGGGTTTAGCTCGCTCGTCTGCGGGAACAAACTGCCGCCATTGCTTGCCGTGCTACCGAGGTCCTTTGTCCCTGAATTGCTCACACACTCCGGCAGATTCAATGGGGGTCTGGCGGCAGATTTCTTTGACTTTATCGTTGGAAATGCATCTGCTTTGAGTGTCGCAGGATATCCACACATTCTTGCCATCTCTGTCGTAGCATAGCTTTCGTCGGTAAAGTGTGCGGAACAAACGTCCAATTTCTTGCCACTTTCGCATCTTTGGGCCACTGGTGCAACTTGAATCCGTCCCTGTTCGTGTTGTTACACCCTCCGACAACACACCGACGAGGCATGATGTCTCCAAGGTACAAAAAACAGTCGAAAAAACGGAAAATAACAGAGCTGATTTGACTCTGTGTTTGTAATGTGTTTCAGAAAATGGCGGATTGCTTCCCGATGTGACGTCACGTTGTGACGTCATCGCTCCGAGAGCGAATAATAGAAAGGCGTTTAATTCGCCAAAATTCACCCATTTAGAGTTCGGAAATCGGTTAAAAAAATATATGGTATTTTTTCTGCAACATCAAGGTATATATTGACGCTTACATAGGTCTGGTGATAATGTTCCCCTTTAACAAAAAAAAAGTGAAATAACTGAAAACAACGTTTTATATTCTAGTTTCTTCAAAATAGCCACCCTTTGCTCTGATTACTGCTTTGCACACTCTTGGCATTCTCTCCGTGAGCTTCAAAAGGTAGTCACCTGAAATGGTTTTCACTTCACAATGTAAATAGTCATGAAAATAAAGAAAACACATTGAAATGAGAAGGGGTGTCCAAACTTTTGGCCTGTACTGTATATACATGTATGTATATATATATATATATATATATATATGTATATATATATATATATATATATATATATACATATAGTTTAAGAAGTAACCTGGCTGTATTGCACTAAGTTGTGTCATCTCAGAAACAAAAACTGGCAAATATTTTGTTGTAAATATGCTAAAAACGGTAGAATAATCTGACGACAAGAATGTAATCCTAATGTCCTTGGCAGTTAGTGTACTATGTCCTCCTGATAAGAATGAAGATTTGACAGAAGACGTAGTTATTGCCATGTATTTATGTTATGTACAGTATGCTGAAGAAATGTACTGCATAGATGTTCTAAGGTTAACGGACTGTTTGCTTGACTTCCTGCTGCCTGGGGATATCTTCAGATGCTCTGGTGGATAATGACCTTCAAGGTGAACTTTATTCTTGCTTTCTTTCACTTCATTTTCTTATGTGTGTTGTGCCTCCTGCATGTGTGCATGCCTGTCCTTTGTGTACATATGTACACCATTCCTTTACCGTATCCACTATTATTCTCCATGCTCTCTTTCAAAGGGATGTATGCACAGTAGAACTTTCAAATGCAGGGTTGTCTGAAATGTCGTGGGAAATTATGCAACTTCATCTAATTGGTCCAAAAATTATTTTTTGTAAATCAATAATTATAATAATGTGCAGTTGTCGAGTGCCTGTGCTGTGTAGAGCTTGGGTAACCATGTAAAACTCCATTACAGTAGGTGGCAGCAGGTAGTTCATTGCTTTGTAGAAGTCAGAACGCGTCAAGGATGATTTGTCGCGATCCCAATATGCAGAGCACAGCGGAAGACAGCAGGTAAAAAGGTATGTAACGCTTAAACCAAAAATGTATAAGAGGCAAGTCCCCCTAGGAAAAGGCACTGAAGCATAGGGATGGCTATGCAAAACAAAAGTAAAACTGAACTGGCTACAAAGTAAACAGAAACAGAATGCTGGACGACAGCAAAAACTTACAGCGTGTGGAGCAGCAGACGGCGTCCACAAAGTACATCCGTACATGACATGACAATGAACAATGTCCCCCACAAAGAAGGATAGCGTACGCACGATTTAAATAGTCTGGATTGCCAAAACAAAGCAGGTGCGGGCAATAACACTCAAAGGAAGGCGTGAAGCTGCTACAGGAGAACACCAACAAAACAGGAAGAGTCACCAAAATAACAGCGCAAGACAGGAGCTAAAGCACTACACACAGGAAACAACAACAAACTCAAAATAAGGCACGGTAACCTGGTGGAGTTTCATTGTTTAACCTTTTCTGCTGGTGATGTGCCTCCGTATTTTTTTTTATGAAAAAAATGTGCCTTGGCTGAAAAAAAGGTTGAAAAACACTGGTCCAAAGTGCGGCAGCGAGACCATTTATGTCCCACAGCTAATTATTTAGATCTAGATCCCCCAGAGTCCAGTCCATAGTGGATCTAACATAATAGTGGGATGACAATGAAAAACCTTGGAGGGCACAGCAGATATGGGGACCCCCCCGGGCGACCGTTGCAATGGACGTCGAGTGGATCTAGCATAATAGTGTGAGAGTCCAGTCCATAGTGGATCTACCATAATAGTGAGAGTCCAGTCCATAGTGAATCTAACATAATATTGTGAGAGTCCAGTCCATAGTGGATCTAACATAATAGTGTGAGAGTCCAGTCCATAGTGGATCTACCATAATAGTGAGAGTCCAGTCCATAGTGGATCTAACATAATATTGTGAGAGTCCAGTCCATAGTGGATCTAACATAATAGTGAGAGTCCAGTCCATAGTGGATCTAACATATTTTTTGGCATCACAACATCTTCTTTCGTTTTTAATTTTTAAAGTTTATAAACTGAGGAAATATGTCCCTGGATACTTGGTATCGGATTGATACCTAAATTTGTGATATCATCCAAAACTAATGTAAAGTATCAAAGAACAGAAGAATAAGTGATTATTACATTTTAACAGAAGTGTAGATAGAACATGTTGAAAGATAAAGTAAGCAGATATTAACAGTAAATGAACAAGTAGATTAATAATTCATTTTCTACCACTTGTCCTTAATAATGTTGACAAAATAATAGGTAGATAAATGACACAATATGTTACTGCATATGTCAGCAGACTAATTAGGAGCCTTTGTTTGTTTACTTACTACTAAAAGACAAGTTGTCTTATATGTTCACTATTTTATTTAACTTGCAATAATAAACATATGTTTAATGTACCCTAAGATTTTTTGTTAAAATAAAGCCAATAATGACATTTTTTTGTGGTCCCCTTTATTTAGAAAAGTATCGAAAAGTACAGAAAAGTATCTAAATAATTTTGGTACCAGTACCAAAATATTGGTATGTGGACAACGCTAGTATAGACATTTACTAAATTGGACTGTCAGCCTTCATTCCGTCGTTGGCTCAAGATGCGCTGACATAAGAGGGTTTCTTGGAGGAAGCAGGTTACGCTGCTAATCCCAGATTACATTAACTAGCGGCGAGCTAAACTGGTTGCAGTAAAGCCGCAGCACATAAACACCAACATTTTCCTCCTGCACTATTCTGTCCAGCAGCCCTAACAGCTGGCCTGCCTTCCCTTGTCCCTCCCTCTTTATTCCAACCCCCCTCTCTCTCACCTCCACATCCCTTACCTGCTTCAAGTGGCTGTGGATGTTGGAATGGTCTGCATGCTGATCTCCACACCTGTTCCACCATCTGACAAATCCCGCTGTAGTGCTACCTCTTCTTCTTCAACTTCACAGTCACTTGGCTCTTGCACAGTTGTGTGTCACAGTCTTACTTCGGTTTTTGGCCCTGTTGATAATGTCCTGTCACTATTGATCTAGAAGATGCTTTAGCTGGCTTTCCTACTTTTGTCCTTAACCTAACTCGGATCTTCTTACAAACCCCGTTTCCATATGAGTTGGGAAATTGTGTTGGATGTAAATATGAACGGAATACAATGATTTGCAAATCATTTTCAACCCATATTCAGTTGAATATGCTACAAAGACAACATATTTGATGTTCAAACTCATAAACATTTGTTTTTTTTGCAAATAATCTTTAACTTTAGAATTTGATGCCAGCAACACGTGACAAAGAAGTTGGGAAAGGTGGCAATAAATACTGATAAAGTTGAGGAATGCTCATCAAACACTTATTTGGAACATCCCACAGGTGTGCAGGCTAATTGGGAACAGGTGGGTGCCATGATTGGGTATAAAAACAGCTTCCCAAAAAATGCTCAGTCTTTCACAAGAAGGATGGGGCGAGGTACACCCCTTTTTCCACAACTGCGTGAGCAAATAGTCAAACAGTTTAAGAACAACGTTTCTCAAAGTGCAATTGCAAGAAATTTAGGGATTTCAACATCTACGGTCCATAATATCATCAAAAGGTTCAGAGAATCTGGAGAAATCACTCCACGTAAGCGGCATGGCCGGAAACCAACATTGAATGACCGTGACCTTCGATCCCTCAGACGGCACTGTATCAAAAACCAACATCAATCTGTAAAGGATATCACCACATGGGCTCAGGAACACTTCAGAAAACCACTGTCACTAAATACAGTTGGTCGCTAAGTAAGTGCAAGTTAAAGCTCTACTATGCAAAGCGAAAGCCATTTATCAACAACACCCAGAAATGCCGCCGGCTTCTCTGCGCCCGAGATCATTTAAGGACTCATGCAAAGTGGAAAAGTGTTCTGTGGTCTGAAGAGTCCACATTTCAAATTGTTTTTGGAAATATTCGACATCATGTCATCCGGACCAAAGGGGAAGCGAACCATCCAGACTGTTATCGACGCAAAGTTCAAAAGCCAGCATCTGTGATGGTATGGGGGTGCATTAGTGCCCAAGGCATGGGTAACTTACACATCTGTGAAGGCACCATTAATGCTGAAAGGTACATACAGGTTTTGGAACAACATATGCTGCCATCTAAGCGCTGTCTTTTTCATGGACGCCCCTGCTTATTCCAGCAAGACAATTCCAAGCCACATTCAGCACGTGTTACAACAGCATAGCTTTGTAAAAAAAGAGTGCGTGTACTTTCCTGGCCCGCCTGCAGTCCAGACCTGTCTCCCATCGAAAATGTGTGGCGCATTATGAAGCGTAAAATACGACAGCGGAGACCCCGGACTGTTGAACGACTGAAGCTCTACATAAAACAAGAATGGGAAAGCTTCAACAATTAGTTTCCTCAGTTCCCAGTCGTTTATTGAGTGTTGTTAAAAGAAAAGGTGATGTAACACAGTGCTGAACATGCCCTTTCCCATCTCTTTTGGCACGTGTTGCAGCCATGAAATTCTAAGTTAATTATTATTTGCAAAAAAAGAATAAAGTTTATGAGTTTGAACATTAAATATCTTGTCTTTGTAGTGCATTCAATTGAATATGGGTTGAAAAGGATTTGCAAATCATACCACTCTTCAGCGTGATTCCTAGTCTCTATTCCACAGGTGTCAAACTCAAGGCCCGGGGGCCACATTATTTTATATGACCCGCGAAAGCCTGGAAATAATATGCGTTAATAAAATGCTTAATCTTTTCTTATTAAATATATTTGTTCTTTCCCTTTTGACATTAAAAATCATGTATTTTCTTTTAAAATTCAAAAATATCAAAATATTATATTGTCATTGTGGAAGTCGCTTCCTAGCGGTACCACTGACATACACTTCACAGGAGCCAGGCGTGCCAAGTTGAACAAAGTTTTAATGTACATATATTTATCAAAGTCTTTCTCCAGCAGAACGTGACTTTTCAGTCACGTCCGTATCCTCTCTCCCCTCCTGCTCCCGACCGCTTACTGTTAAAGACAACAGATGCTTAGATTAACACGTACCACCTGTGAAGTCTAATCACCTGCCAGCTGTGTCTCGCCGTCAGCACTGCCACGCCCCCGTCTGATGATGCTCTGTCCTCAGCACCATGGACAGAGGCGGTGACCTTTGCTCCTGCAGGCAGCGCTGGCAACATCTCCCTCCACAAAATATTTTTTTGTTAAAATAAAGATAAATACTGTACTTAAATATCTGCTTGACTTATGATTTCAAAACAAATTATCAATGAAATTGTAGACTGTAAAATTGACAATAGATTTTACGGTTAAATTCCGCCGACTTTAGTTTTGTACCGTAAAATCAACTTTGGTACGGTTTTTTCCTCCATATACAGTAAGACACTAAAACATTCAAAAACAAACAAAAAAGGACATTAAAACAACAAGATTTTACGATTTAAAAAAAACACAAAAAAACTGGCAACTCTAATTTTACCGCTAAAAACAGTGGTATTGTTTCTCCATTCCATTCCATTTATTCCATTTTTTTTATAAGCTGTAAAAAAAAAACCCTGCTTTTACTACAAAATTCTGGTGACTGAGCTGCCAGTTTTTAAAGTAAAATGTAAAAAAAAAATGTTTCAGCTTATGTAAAAAAATATATTGTTAATGTATTATATATATAATAATATCATTATATATATATATATTTGTATATATATTTATATAAATGTATACTAATATTATAATATATAATATAATATAAATTATGTATTATATTATATATTATAATTATATAATAATATATTATATATATAATATATTTTCATATGTTACTCATTGTTAAAAGTGGCATCTAACTGCCATGTGGCCCTCAATGAAAACCAGTTTGACACCCCTGGTCTATTTGTAGCGTTACTCCATAACACAATAGTACTATTGCATCACTCCTAATTGTGTGATTTAATTCAGATTATTCTGTTTATTTCCATCATTGATAACTGACAGGAGGAAGGATATCACAAATTATCCGAAATGCTCTAGTATTTAGTTAAATTTTTTAAAAACTTTTAATATAGGAGCGAGTGTAATCGATCTCAAATTGTCGTCAGTCTGCCCATCTGATTACTCTAAGAGTCTCTCTCTCTCTCTGCTGCTTATTCGGGCACACAATGCCCCCTACACCCAACCCCCACCCCTGTATTCACATTTTTATTGCACTAATTTTGCACAGGTGGTTCTTTTCTTAAATAGTAGCTCCCTATAATTACTTCTAAGTCTTTAACAAGATCTGATAGCTCAGTTACAGCTCTTGTTATTACCAAATCTGTGTTATATGTGTTTTATGTTGCACGATTGCACCAAGAAAAATTCCTAGTTTGTGAACCCATTCGCAAACAATGGCAATACAACGATTCTGATTCTGATTCTTAAATAATTGTGTGTAGTTAACATCATAAAAAATATTTTAATCAATTGTTTACAATTAGAGTACTTTGTTCCATAGTGTTGCATTTAGGCCCTGTTTACACTAAGGTTATCCAGGGTAAATCCCACCTAACACAATGGTCGTTTAAGACCCCCTCCCCCACTCCGTCAGCCGGCGTAACGCGACCTAATAGGCATGCGCAGAAAATGCGCACGTCATAGTCACCTCCAGTGTTGCTTTGTGTGCAAGTTCTTAAATGTAACTTATCTGAACAATATCTAGTGTTGTGGTATTTCAATGAACTGGAATCCAGTGTGCTGTGGGGCCCTATTGTAGTGAATCACACCTGAGCCATCATAAATTAATCACATCTTTATTAGACACGTAAACAATGTGATAAAGAACATTTTACATCAATCAATCTAGGGATCTAGATATCTGATCAGGACACTCCTCACTCTTGTGTATTCGTTTTTGGTGACTTTATATACTCTGGACTTAGACGTTGAGTCAGTGACATACATGGCGGACAATACCTGATACAGTCTGCTTTGCCAGTCCAAATGCATTCGCCGTTTCCGTACAAAGCACACGCTCCCTTCTTTATCACATCCACGGGAGCCCGCATTCTCGTTGTCTCTCCTTCGACAAATGGACAAAGTTTTTCGGTAAGTAGAATCACAGCTGACCTGGACATTGGAAATTTCTCTCGCCGTCTGAGATGTGTTGTATCCCAAATAGCTGCAATCGCTTTCTTTTAAGGTATTCATGTGTGATTTCCACAAGCGTCTGTACATGTACAAACCCCGTTTCCATGAGTTGGGAAATTGTGTTGGATGTAAATATAAACGGAATACAATGATTTGCAAATTCTTTTCAACCCATATTCAGTTGAATGCACTACAAAGACAACATATTTCATGTTCAAACTCATAAACTTTATTTTTTTTTTGCAAATAATCATTAATTTAGAATTTCATGGCTGCAACACGTGCCAAAGTAGTTGGGAAAGGGCATGTTCACCACTGTGTTACATGGCCTTTCCTTTTAACAACACTCAGTAAACATTTGGGAACTGAGGTGACACATTTTTTAAGCTTCTCAGGTGGAATTCTTTCCCATTCTTGCTTGATGTACAGCTTAAGATGTTCAACAGTCCGGGGGTCTCCGTTGTGGTATTTTAGGCTTCATAATGCGCCACACATTTTCAATGGGAGACAGGTCTGGACTACAGGCAGGCCAGTCTAGTACCCGCACTCTTTTACTATGAAGCCACGTTGATGTAACACGTGGCTTGGCATTGTCTTGCTGAAATAAGCAGGGGCGTCCATGGTAACGTTACTTGGATGGCAACATATGTTGCCCCAAAACCTGTATGTACCTCTCAGCATTAATAGCGCCTTCACAGATGTGTAAGTTACCCATGTCTTGGGCACTAATACACCCCCATACCATCACAGATGCTGGCTTTTCAACTTTGCGCCTAAAACAATCCGGATGGTTCTTTTCCTCTTTGGTCCGGAGGACACGACGTCCACAGTTTCCAAAAACAATTTGAAATGTGGACTCATCAGACCACAGAACACTTTTCCATTTTGTATCAGTCCATCTTAGATGAGCTCAGGCCCAGCGAAGCCGATGGCGTTTCTGGGTGTTGTTGATAAACGGTTTTCGCCTTGCATAGGAGAGTTTTAACTTGCACTTACAGATGTAGCGACCAACTATAGTTACTGACAGTGGGTTTCTGAAGTGTTCCTGAGCCCATGTGGTGATATCCTTTACACGCTGATGTCGCTTGTTGATGCAGTACAGCCTGAGGGATCGAAGGTCACGGGCTTAGCTGCTTACGTGCAGTGATTTCTCCAGATTCTCTGAACCCTTTGATGATATTACGAACCGTAGATGGTGAAATCCCTAAATTCCTTGCAATAGCTGGTTGAGAAAGGTTTTTCTTAAACTGTTCAACAATGTGCTCACGCATTTGTTGACAAAGTGGTGACCCTCGCCCCATCCTTGTTTGTGAATGACTGAGCATTTCATGGAATCTACTTTTGTACCCAATAATGGCACCCACCTGTTCCCAATTTGCCTGTTCACCTGTGGGATGTTCCAAATAAGTGTTTGATGAGCACTCCTCAACTTTATCAGTATTTATTGCCACCTTTCCCAACTTCTTTGTCACGTGTTGCTGGCATCAAATTCTAAAGTTAATGATTATTTGCAAAAAAAAAAAAAAAGTTAATCAGTTTGAACATCAAATATGTTGTCTTTGTAGCATATTCAATTGAATATGGGTTGAAAATGATTTGCAAATCATTGTATTCCGTTTATATTTACATCTAACACAATTTCCCAACTCATATGGAAACGGGGTTTGTAGAAGAAAGAGAAACACGGGCATGTCTGGATGACTCGCCTCCATATTTCCAGTGGTTACCTCCGAGTTACGAAACCACTTAATTGTGAAGCTGGCTGTGGCGCGTTCTTTCTGACGTCACTTCCTGTGTGGGCCGTGGTCTTTTTGGCGTCAGTTTGTTAAACGATCAGTTCATACAAAGCTAAGAGCTCAAGAAATACTTAGCCATGTAAAAATTTGTCCGAGGAGGGGAACCTTAAACGCTGGTTTAGTGTGGCTGAAACGGGGCGTGGGCTAAATAATTAGTCGTTTAAGGGGTTATCCGGCTTAGTGTAGACATAGCCTTAGTTATAAAACATTTCCCTGTAATCAACTAACTATCCGGGCCCCGGGCTGCCAGTCGAATGGCCCTGATATAAACAATTTGACCCTAGAACTGATGACTTCTAATCTAATTATTTCCCAATCCAAACAAGGAGTCTGTTCCCTGCAATGATTTCACACTGATAACCGAGGTTGCTCTTGCTGGTTCGGAAAGGAATGCACTTTTCTGCATTAATTTGAGGGTTTCGCCAGAGCAGGCGTACAGCGGGACGCCGCCGCCCTTCATCAAGCACGCCGCCAAGTGCAATCTGTAAAAGCCACTCTTGAGAGGGCTGAGGGGGAGAATGAAATGACTATAACACACCAGGAATGCGGGCCATTCTTCCCCAGCAAGACAGCAGTGTTGTTTCTCCTTGACAATTTGCAGATGCTTTTAAAAGTTCCCGCAAGGCTCCGCTGGCTCGCAGTGAGTAGACGACACAAAGATTAGTCCCTTCCAAAGTTGTTTAAATATTGCAGCTTTCAGGAGAGCACAGATATGCGTGAGTCCTTCTCTGCGCCAAATACCGTATTCAAGTCTCTGGTGGTCCTCGTTAACCCTCTTCCTTTTTCCGCTCTCTTTTCCCACTTTTAATTTTCTCTTGTTCGAGCGTTTCCTCGTGTCCGTCTCCTCTCTCTGGTATGTAAAGAAAGGGGAAAGTAAAAGTGATTTCCTGCCAATGTGCTGCCACGGATAAACCAGGCTTACAGTCCGTGTCTATTGAGGGTGTCACTCTATTGTTCCTTAAACCAGTGTTTTTCAACCACTGTGCGATTATCTAATTTCACCAATTTGGGTTAAAAATATTTTTTGCAAACCAGTAATTATAGTCTGCAAATGATGTGTTGTTGTTGAGTGTCGGTGCTGTCTAGAGCTCGGCAGAGTAACCGTGTAATACTCTTCCATATCAGTAGGTAACAGCAGGTAGCTAATTGCTTTGTAGATGTTGGAAACAGCGGGAGGCAGCATGCAGGTAAAAAGGTATCTAATGCTTAAACCAAAAATAAACAAAAGGTGAGTGCCACTAAGAAAAGGCATTGAAGCTTAGGGAAGGCTATGCAGAACGAAACTAAAACTGAACTGGCTACAAAGTAAACAAAAACAGAATGCTGGACGACAGCAAAGACTTACTGTGGAGCAAAGACGGCGTCCACAAAGTACATCCGAACATGACTTGACAATCAACAATGTCCCCACAAAGAAGGATAAAAACAACTAAAATCTTCTTGATTGCTAAAACAAAGTAGATGCGGGAAACATCGCTCAAAGGAAGACATGAAACTGCTACAGGAAAATACCAAAAAAGAGAAAAAGCCATTCAAATAGGAGCGCAAAACAAGAAGTAAAACACTACACAGGAAAAAAGCAAAAAACTCCAAATAAGTCAGGGTGTGATGTGACAGGTGGTGACAGTACACCTACTTTGAGACAAGAGCTATAGTGATGCATGCTTGGTTATGCTTTAAAGTCATATCCAACAATTGTGACAACGACTTTTTACTGTCAACTGAGTTTCGTTTTTTAATGATATCTGCTGGTGGAGTGCCTCCGCATTTTTTCAACGCAAAAAATGTGCCTTGGCTCAAAAAAGGTTGAAAAACAGTGCCTTTGACTCCATGCAAATTCTAATGCCTCTTGATTGTTGTTGTCCCGATAGCAATATTTTGGTACCTGTACCGAAATGTATTTCGAAACTTTTCGGTACATTTCTAGATAAAGAGCACCACAAAAAATTGCATTATTGACTTTATTTTAACAAAAAATCTTAGGGTACATTAAACATATGTTTCTTATTGCAAGTTTGTCCTTAAATAAAATAGTGAACATACAAGACAACTTGTCTTTTAGTAGTAAGTAAACAAACAAAGACTCCTCATTAGTCTGCTGACATATGCAGTAACATATTGTGTCATTTATCTACCTATTATTTTGTCAACATTATTAAGGACAAGTGGTAGAAAATTGATTATTAATCTACTTGTTCATTTACTGTTAATATCTGCTTACTTTCTCTTTTAACATGTTCTATCTACACTTCTGTTCAAATGTAATAATCACTTATTCTTCAGTTGTTTGGATACTTTACATTGGTTTTGGATGATACCACAAATGTAGGTATCAATCTGATACCAAGTATCCAGGGACATTGTTCTTCAGTTTATAAACTTTAAAAAATAAAAACGAAAGAAGATGTTGTGATGCCAGAAATATTGATGTAATCATAGTAGTATCGACTAGATACGCTCCTGTACTTGGTATCATTACAGTGGATGTTAGGTGTAGATCCACCGTTTGTTTACATTTTGACGCCGGTGAGCTACGGTGTGCAGTGAAGCATGTTTAGCTATTCCTCGTCCTGCAGTGATAATGGTACTTGTAAGAAACGTACTTTATTTGTCGCCATGGAGACAAGGATTAGTGATTTAGAAGTAGCTAAAACACTGCAGACCACACATTTGGGTATCAATCCGATACCAAGTAGTTACAGGATCATACATTGGTCATATTCAAAGTCCTCATGTGTCCAGGGACATATTTCCTGAGTTTATATACTTTACAAAAACGAAAGAAGATGTTGTGATGCTAAAAAATATCGATGTAATCATAGTAATATCGACTCAATACGCTTTTGTACTTGGTATCATTACAGTGGATGTCCGGTGTAGCTCCACCAATGGTGTTTCTTTACATTCAGGAACGGCGTCATTAGCGGGGACGCCGGTGAGCTACGGTGGGTAGTGAAGCATGTCTAGCTATTCCTTCTCCTGCAGTGATAATGGTACTTGTAAGAAACTTACTTTATTTGTCGCCATGGAGGCGAGGATTAGTGATTTAGAAGTAGCTATAACATTGCAGACTGGTACCGATACTTTTTAGAGGTGGTATAGTACCGAATATGATTCATTAGCATTGTGGTACTGTACTGATACCGGTATACTGTACAACCCTATTATCGATTGACTTGTAATTTTCTTAAACCCCCTCAAGCCGTCTTTGGTGGCAAAAAAGTTATTGGCCGAAAACGAAAAAAACCAAGGCCGCAAACTAAAACACTGAAATAAATTAATATTCCAATGATTATTATTATTAACATTTATGAATGTGAGTGTGAATGCTTGTTTATCTGTGTTTCATCTGACCACAGAACTTTCCTCCAGAAGGTCTTATCTTTGTCCATGTGATGTCAGATGAAACAAAAATTGACATCACATGAACAAAGATAAGACCTTCTTGAGGAAAGTTCTGTGGTCAGATGAAACAAAAAATTTGCTGTTTGGCCACAATACCCAGCAATATGTTTGGAGGAGAAAAGGTGAGGCCTGTAATCCCAGGAACACCAACCCTACCGTCAAGCATGGTGGTGGTAGTATTATGCTCTGGGCCTGTTTTGCTGCCAATGGAACTGGTGCTTTACAGAGAGTAAATGGGACAATGAAAAAGGAGGATTACCTCCAAATTCTTCAGGACAACCTAAAATCATCAGCCCGGAGGTTGGGTCTTGGGCGCAGTTGGGTGTTCCAACAGGACAATGACCCCAAACATACGTCAAAAGTGGTAAATGAATGGCTAAATCAGGCTAGAATTAAGGTTTTAGAATGACCTTCCCAAAGTCTTGACTTAAACGTGTGGACAATGCTGAAGAAACAAATCCATGTCAGAAAACCAACACATTTAGCTGAACTGCACCAATTTTGTCAAGAGGAGTGGTCAAAAATTCAAGCAGAAGCTTGTGGATGGCTACCAAAAGCACCTTATTGCAGTGAAACTTGCCATGGGACATGTAAACAAATATTAACATTGCTGTTTGTATACTTTTGACCCAGCAGATTTGCTCACATTTTCAGTAGACCCATAATAAATTCATAAAATAAGCAAACTTCATGAATGTTTTTTGTGACCAACAAGTATGTGCTCCAATCACTCTATCACAAAAAAATAAGAGTTGTAGAAATGATTAGAAACTCAAGACAGCCATGACTTTATGTTCTTTACAAGTGTATGTCAACTTTTGACCACGACTGTATATAATCCAGTTTCGAAAACTGTTTAAACTCAAAGAGTTTTCAAAGTATAAAGAATAAGAATCCTGATAACCTTTTAAGAAATTAGACTGTTTTATTCATCTCGTTATGTGAATCCAAACTTACTTAAATATTTATTCAGAGGAACTTTATTTATTGTTTGTTGTATGCAAATAATATGCATTTACTTACGCATTTATCTATTTATTACTTATTTGTTCAATTATTCACTGTTGTGTTAGATATTGAGTACGAACGAATGTGTTGGAAATTACCCTGAAAGGAAAGGGGGTAGAATTAAATAAGCTCTGCTTCTTCCTAATCCTTTTCGTACGTGCTTTAACGAGAAACTGGAAAAATGTGATGAATCGTATTATAATTGAATGCGTGTTTGAAATAAACAAACACCAAAACATTGTCTTACTGGGAATGTTGCTTCCTTCCAGTATCTTAATTGTAAAGGATTCATGTTATGATTTTTTTTCTACATTTAAAACACTTCCCGGTGGTCTACATAACATGCAATGGTGGTTATTTGGTCAAAGTTTTGCATAGATTGTTTAACAGATCGTCTTCAAGTCGCTTTCTGACAGTCTCTTAAGAATGCTTCGTTTTGTGGGCGGTTTTATAGAATAACAATAACGCGTTATTGTTATTAACCATGATAGCATCACAAATATTACAATATTATATACAATAATAACATTTCATTTTATACATTTATTCTTAGACATATGTTATTATTACAGGGGACATTTTTTGATCATCTTGGCTCAATTACAAGATTAAACGATGAAAGAAGACTCTCAAAAGCGCTAGAAAAGAGAAAAATAAACTATACCATTTATATAGAAATAGGAATGAAATAAGTTTATTTCGGTCATATAATCAACCATCAACCTCCGAGGAGAAAGCTACGAACAATGGGAGACCGGGCTTTCTGCTCCGCCGCTCCCAGTCTGTGGAACGCTCTCCCCGACCACCTGAGGGCACCACAGACTGTGGATGCTTTTAAAAAAGGCTTAAAAAACCTTCTTTTTAAAAAAGCCTTTTTTTTAGATGTATGCATACTAGTTTTGGCTATTTGGCTGTTCTAGTTTTTATTTACCGTATTTTTCGGAGTATAAGTTGCACCGGAGTATAAGTCGCACCTGCCGAAAATGCATAATAAAGAAGGAAAAAACATTTATAAATCGCACTGTGAAAAAAACTGCGAAATATAGTCCGAAAAATACGGTATTTTTTAATTTTTTATTATCTTTTTATTTATTTATTTATTTATTTTTAATACACTGTAGCACTTTGAGGTTGTTTACCCAATGTTAAGTGCTTTTTACAAATAAAATCTATTATTATTATTATCATTGTGTGTGATCAGTTTAACAGTACAGATTATACATATTTACAATCATACACATTTACACACAAAAAGAAAAGAAAAAGAATGACCAAAAAAGGAATAGGCTGAAGCCAAAGCTTATATTTGCCTATCCTATACCTTCACTGAAAATAAGATTACCTGAAACATCAACGTTCAAAAAAATCAATGGGATGAAAGTAATTGTTGCTATATTTTATAATTTTCATTTATTTCACCTCTCAAGGTTTTCTTAAACCTTAACAAAGAACTACATGTCTTCAACTCCATCCATTTTCTACCGCTTATTCCCTTTGGGGTCGCGGGGGGCGCTGGAGCCTATCTCAGCTACAATCGGGCTCATCATTTATATTCCTTCTTACTTTACCTATTTAATAATCTGTCTAATAACAGTAGAATACAATAGGATGGGTAGACAATAGAATAGAGTAATACAAGATTTCAATACAAAAAAACATAATTTCAGATAATTACAAATACAAATAAACACAATGTAAATGTGATTCCCGGGCACGGCCACCGCTGCTGCTCACTGCTCCCCTCACCTCCCAGGGGGTGAACAAGGGTGATGGGTCAAATGCAGAGGATAATCTCACCACACCTATTGGTACTTTAACTTTTAACTGTAACTTCATACGACATACTCCAAAGGCATTACGGTGCAGCAATGTTATTTAGTTTCATTGCAACATGGTGTTTCATCATGATGGGGGCGTGGCTTGGATTGTAGCGAGGTCGTCCACAAACATGTTATTGTCAGCATTGAGTCCACTCAAACCTCTGTGATTAAATTGCTAAAAGTGATGAAAAATGTCCTGTGTTTGCAGGGATGCAGAACACATACGCCAGTCAGCACGGCCAGCTGGGCCAAGGTTTAAGGTCCAACGTTTCCCCAGAGCGTCATATCGCACCTATCTTTGAGGACCGCATGTTCCAGAGCCCGTTGTACATCAGCCCCAGCCACACTCGCCAGGGGACCATCTGCAGGAGTGCCTCAGGTTTGATCTATATTTCATAGCTAATAATAAAAACATACACCACTGTACACTGTATCGTATGCAATGCATCGTTAAACAAAATAGTTTGTTGCTTTGCTTTGTTGTACACTTTAGATGGTCTCTGTTAGTGTAGAATGGAGATGTGTTGTTACTAAGTTACCTTTCATTCTTTTTATCTACCCGTATTTTCAATGTTGCCTCCCTCCAGCACAAGGCAGAGAGCGCTGGGGCTCACCTTGCAGGTGTGTCACTTTGCTGCAAAGCACACCTGGGCAAATTAAGCTTTTCAATCTGGCCCGCCGGACATTCCCAAATATTTTTTTTAGATGTGTGAGATGGAAAGTGTAGCTGCCATTATGATGTGCAGTGATGTTTTCTAATGGCCGTAAGTCTTCAACTATACTAAGTAGATATGTCGGCCGATAAATACGTTAAAATGTAATATCAGAAATTATCAGTATCGTTTTTTTTATTATCGGTATCGTTTTTTTATTATTATTATTTTTATTTTATTTTTTATTTTATTATTATTAAATCAACATAAAAAACACAAGATACACTTACAATTAGTGCACCAACCCAAAAAACCTCATTCACACAAAAGGGTTGTTTCTTTCTGTTATTAATATTCTGGTTCCTACATTATATATCAATATATATCAATACAGTCTGCAAGAATACAGTCCATAAGCACACATGATTGTGCGTGCTGCTGGTCCACTAATAGTACTAAACTTTAACAGTTAATTTTACTCATTTTCATTAATTACTAGTTTCAATGTAACTGTTTTTATATTGTTTTACTTTCTTTTTTATTCAATTTATTTATCTTATTTTATTTTATTAATTTTTTTCAAAAGTACCTTATCTTCACCATACCTGGTTGTCCAAATTAGGCATAATTATGTGTTAATTCCACGACTGTATATATCGGTTGATATCGGTATCAGTAATTAAAAAGTTGGACAATATCGAAATATCGGATACCGGCATATAGCCATTATCGGACATCCCTAATACTAAGTATTTCAATGGTTGGAATCTGTGCTTTTACATGATATACTAGTTACTATGGTAATGCTGTATAATAGACTGTATTTATATTATTCACATGTGAATTATGCTGTATAATAGACTGTATTTATATTATTCACATGTGAATTATGCTGTATAATAGACTGTATTTATATTATTCACATGTGAATAATGCTGTATTATAGACTGTATTTATATTATTCACATGTGAATTATGCTGTATAATAGACTGTATTTATATTATTCACATGTGAATTATGCTATATAATAGACTGTATTTATATTATTCACATGTGAATAATGCTGTATAATAGACTGCATTTATATTATTCACATGTGTATAATGCTGTATAATAGACTGTATTTATATTATTCACATGTGAATTATGCTGTATAATAGACTATTTATATTATTCACATGTGAATTATGCTATATAGTAGACTGTATTTATATTATTCACATGTGAATAATGCTGTATAATAGACTGTATTTATATTATTCACATGTAAATAATGCTGTATAATAGACTGTATTTATATTATTCACATGTGAATTATGCTGTATAATAGACTGTTTATATTATTCACATGTGAATTATGCTGTATAATAGACTGTATTTATATTATTCACATGTGAATAATGCTTTATAATAGACTGTATTTATATTATTCACATGTGAATAATGCTGTATAATAGACTGTATTTATATTATTCACATGTGAATTATGCTATATAGTAGACTGTATTTATATTATTCACATGTGAATAATGCTGTATAATAGACTGTATTTATATTATTCACATGTGAATAATGCTGTATAATAGACTGTATTTATATTATTCACATGTGAATAATGCTGTATAATAGACTGTATTTATATTATTCACATGTGAATAATGCTGTATAATAGACTATATTTATATTATTCACATGTGAATAATGCTGTATAATAGACTGTATTTATGTTATTCACATGTGAATAATGCTGTATAATAGACTGTATTTATATTATTCACATGTAAAAAATACCTAAGTGTTTATTGTCTATTGTGAGCGAACTGTGGTGCTGAATTTCCCCCAGGGATCAATAAAGTACTTTCTATTATATTCTATTCTAATCTAATTAGTTACTATGGTCATCTAATTAGTTACTATGTTAATCAAATATGTTACTATGGTCATCTAATTAGTTACTATGGTAATCTAATTAGTTACTATGGTCATCCAATTAGTTACTATGTTAATCAAATTTGTTACTATGGTCATCTAAATAGTTGCTATGGTAATCTAATTGGTTACTATGGTAATCTAATTAGTCACTATGGTCATCTAATTGGTTACTATGGGCATCTAATGAGTTACTATGGTCATCTAATTAGTTACTATGTTAATCAAATGTGTTACTATGGTCATCTAATTAGTTACTATGTTAACCTAATTGGTTACTATGGTCATCTAATTAGTTGCTATGGTAATCTAATTAGTTATTATGGTCATCTATTTAGTTACTATGGTCATCTAATTGGTTACTATGGGCATCTAATGAGTTGCTATGGTCATCTAATTAGCTACTATGTTAATCAAATTAGTTGCTATGGTCATCTAATTAGTTACTATGGTAATCTAATTAGTTACTATGGTCATCTAATTAGTTACTATGTTCATCTAATTGGTTACTATGGTCATCTAATTAGTTACTATGTTAATCTAATTAGTTATTATGGTCATCTAATTAGTTACTATGTAATCTAATTAGTTACTATGATCATCTAATTAGTTACTTTGGTAATATAATTAGTTACTATGTTAATCAAATTGGTTACTATGGTCATCTAATTACAGTAGTTACTATGGTAATCTAATTGGTTACTATGGTCATCTAGTTAGTTACTATGGTAATTTAATTGGTTACTATGGTCATCTAGTTAGTTACTAGGGTAATTTAATTGGTTACTATGGTCATCTAGTTAGTTACTATGGTCATCTGGCCGCACTTGGGAATCATTTTTGGTGATTTAAGCCCCAATTCCAACCCTTGATGCTGAGTGGGGAGTTAATGTGTCCCATTTTTATAGTCTTTGGTATGACTTGGTCGGGGTTTGAACTCACGACCTACCCATCTCAGGGCGGACACTCTAACCACAAGGCCACGTTTTTAACATTCAATCAGATATTGTGAGGTTTTGTAATAGTGTTCCTAAAAATCAGATATACCGACCCCCAGACACATTTTTTTTCTCTAAATTTGGCCCCCCGAGGCAAAATAATTGCCTAGGCCTGCTGTAAAGGCATCCATTAACTATTGCAGGGGTCACCTCCCAGGGGGTGATCAAGGGTGATGGGTCAAATGCAGAGGACACATTTCACCACACCGAGTGTGTGTGTGACAATCATTGGTACTTTAACCTTAACTTTAACTTAAATGAGACATTCTCTATTAGATGCAATGTTATTGGGACAATGATTTATGTCATTACTTGTTCACACCTCCTCATATGGAAGCTACTTTTCCTTCTTGATGTCTCAAGAAGGGTAGAAATACAAGAAATACATATATATATGAGCTCCACAACTTCGAATTTATACTGTGGAGGGAAAACAAGTCCTCCTCTTTCCAACACCACATGAAAGTGGTTGTTTTTAGCTTTTTATTTGTCCAGCTTTTATACCGTTTATAAGACACATTAGAGTTAACTCCTCAGCTGCCAACTTGTATGCGATAGTTTGAGACTTTTATTTTCTTAGCGCAGGCAGGATGGAGCAGCACTTTTATCGTGAAAACAGGAACTGTGCGGTCGGACTTTACACTTTTGACAGCCGGTACGGAGAGAGAGTGTTGGGGGAAAAAAGTGCTTTTCGTCTTCCAGACGGTCGTTTTTTTTTTCAACTTCCTCGACCAAGTAACAAAAGTGACATGGTAGTAAAAATTGATGATCAGTAATTTTTAGATCTACTTTTTTTTGATGCCTCGCGATGGAGTGATCTGTTAAGTTATCTTCTTCCCACTCCCTTTCAGGCAAAACTGAACAATCATGCTTACATACTGTACATTACCCTTTGCATGATATTAATTTATATTATTATGTATTGTCTACCTTGTACTTTTTTTTTTTTTTTTTTAAATGTCATTGCCTGAAATAAATGAAAATGAAATGAAATAATCTAATGGGCACCCCCGATGTAAACAAACTGCTGCGTCACAGGCCACGTAACTATGGTGCGTTTATAGACCGCCAAAATTAGTAGGACAAAGCGACGCTCGCCTAGTATGCTCATTAGTGCAGCATGAACACAAACATATTAAACAGTGAGTTTTTCTAACAATTAGGAAGGTTTGTGTCATGTTTGTCCTACAGAAACAATATTATAACATAAAATGTATATATATTTTCCCATTTTCATACACTTTTGAAAAAGCTCCAGGGAGCCACTCGGGTGGCGCTGAAGCAGGTTGCCGACCCCTGACCTACTGTATGTTTCATACTGGCTGCTTTATAAAGGTTACCGAGGAACTGCTTGGCGACCTCATTATGTTCCTTTATTGGCTTTTTCCTCTCATTATCACTGCTTCCTTAGATAGTGGAGGCGTGTTTGTGCATAAGCACAGGGCAAATATACATATACTATATATAGTACATTCTTACTTTTTTGTCCCCTGAGACTTCTGGTCATAAGGTATAGGTATAAAAAAGTATTAGGTCGAAGCACCTTTTTTTTAACTGTAAGATCATACTTCAAATTCTTTTGTCAAGATGTTTTCTGTAAAGACTGGACTTACAGAACCTTAGTATTTGACCACCACCTTTTTTTAAATAATCAAGCCCCTTGCCAAGTAGCATTTTATTTATATATTTTTTATAAATCAGTATCAATTGCTTGTTTGTTTGTTTATAAAATCATATTTTATTTTTTGTAATATTATATATCATTTTCATAGAATTTATATATTGTTGTATTTCCATATTTGTGAATTATTTATAATTCTATAAATTATTTATTTATTATTATTATGCATATTCAATATATTTATTAAGTAATATTTTATCAGTATTAAATAATATTTGTAAGAATTTACATAATAATTTAATTTAGTTTTTTATGCACACAATATTCTGTATTAGAGCTATTGCACTGTGTATTTATTTTCAAATACCAGTGTTTAATTTTGAATTGATAGTTTTTAGTGTAATTTATCAGTTAATTTAAAGTATGTCCAAAGAATATTGGTTCCTTATGATATTTTCATTTCATTCATCATATAATTTTGTGTACACACATAATTTTCCTTGTAATATTATGCAAAAGTTAATTGATTGTTTACCTTCCTTTTACTATTATTTAATTATAGATGTTATGTCATTCTAGTTTAATATTTATAATATTTGAGAAAAAGTTCATATTTCTTATGATGCAATATTTTTTATAGGATATAATGTTATAATATGTTTTCTATTATGTAATTGGACAATGTTTAGCATAATGTTTCTCGCACACGTCATATATTATAAGGATATTTCATCATTGTGCTTCAATTATCAGTTTGTTTGACATATTTCAACAATAATATTATCATTAATTGCTATTACCGTATTTTTCGGACTATAAGTCGCAGTTTTTTTTCATAGTTTGGCCGGGCTCCAGTGCGACCTATATATGTTTTTTTCCTTCTTTATTATGCATTTTCGGCAGGTGCGACTTATACTCCGAAAAATACAGTAATTATTCTTTATGTAAAATGGAAATATATGGTTTAAACCAGTGTTTTTCAACCACTGTGCCGCGGCGGTGGGAAATTATGCATCTTCACCTAATTGGTCCAAAAAATTTTTTTTTGCAAATCAATAATTATAATCTGCAAATAATGTGCCGTTGCTTAGTGTCTGTGCTGTGTAAAACTCGGCAGGGTAACCACATAGTACTCCATGTCAGTAGGTGGCAGCAGGTAGTTAATTGCTTTGTAAAAGTCAGAATGTGTCGGGTGAGATGAGGATGGTTTGTTGTGATCCCAATGTGCTGACCACAGCGGGAGGCAGTGTGCAGGTAAAAAGGTATGTGTGGAAGTCCCTCACTTCCGGGTTCTTCTGGACACCAATCATGGACACGACCGCTTCGTTCATCGTGCAGAACAATGCTTTATTTTGCAATTGATTGTCTTCGTGCTTTTCAGCAAGTGTCTTTTGGTCTGTCCCTTAGCGTCGCTCTCTCTCTCTCTCGGCGTGCTCTGCCATCCACCACTTCTTCTTCCCGACTGCTGCTTTTAACAGAGCGACAGGTGATCAGACAAACACTCTCAGCTGTGTCATCCACTCACCTGTCGCTAATCTCGAAGCCGGTCCCGACACATCCCGCCTCGCTGCAGGTCCGCAGGCCACGCCCCTCACAGTATGTAATGCTTAAACCAAAAATGAACAAACGGGAAAGGAAAAGGCAATGGCTATGCAAAACGAAAGTAAAACTGAACTGGCTACAAAGTAAACAGAAACAAAATGCTGGACGACAGCAAAAACTTACGGCGTCGACAAAGTACATCCGTACATGACATAGCAATCAACAAAGAAGGATAGCAACAACTTAAATAGCCTTGCTTGCTAACACAAAGCAGGTGCGGGGAATAGCGTTCAAAGGAAGACATGAAACTGCTACAGGAAAACACCAACAAAACAGGAAGGGCCACCATAATAACAGCGCAAGACAATAACTAAAGCACAGGAAAACACCAACAAACTCAAAATAAGGCACGACCACCTGGTGGAGTATAATTTTTTAACGTTTTCTAATTAGTGTGCCTCCGTATTTTTAAATGAAAAAAATGTGCCTTGCCTCAAAAAAGGTTGAAAAACACTGGTTTGTACAAACATTTTGTCTGTTATTTTCCTATTGTTCACACTATTTTATGCATGTATTGATAAACATCCTTCACAGGATCAATATTCTTTTTTAACCCCTAATTTAAAGACGTTAAAATGATGTCCAGACCTCACAGCTGGCAATGGGGATGCATTACTACCCCCCAATGCACATTACCTTCTCCTGGGGACTCTGCACATGTGATTAAGGCCGATAAGTCTCGTAATAATAGCTATTGATAGCTGTGAAGAAGCCACTATTATGTGTTTCGGTCTGTTACAGAGTATTGACAAAAGTCAGCTCGGAGGAAGATGACTAATGATTCTATCCTTCTAAGTTGTTTAAGTCGTTAACATCGCTTTAGATTTAGAAACATGGAGGTGAGCATCGCTTTCTACCCGCTCTGTGCAAATGTGAGCTTTTATTTGAAATAGAAAAATGGATTCTTGCTGCACCGTTCAACATGTCCGAAAAGGAGTAGGAAAAAGCAGAGCTTATTTAAACATACGCCTTCTCTATTTATTTTTTCTTACTTCCTGTGTTGCAATGTTACCATTTTCGGCCAGACTTTTACCAACTCCACTTTTTCACACAGCATCAGACAGTCGTATGATTAGATACATAATGGTCAACTTTGTGCTTCCATTCTGTGGCGGTGCCTTTCGCACAGAACAAGCGTCCTGTGTGAAGGAGAACATTTCAGCGTGGCCCGAGGCAGCTCATTTATTAAACGGCCCACGGCACATTTTAAAGATACTCTTTAAAAAGAACAAAACATAAAAAAGTAGAATAAAAGATTGAACAGGGGAAATTTAACAAGAAAAAGTTGCTATGTTGACTCTAATAACACAAAGCTGCCATAAAGGCAGATTTATTCTTTAAAGCTGTCAGTGCTTAAAAAAATAATAATGTTATTCATATTAATTTATATTGCATGTATTTATATTATGAACTTATTTAGGCTACAATTAATTCAAATGAAAAATTCCACTTTGACATATTTTTGGGGAAATATTGAATTTTTGGGGCATTTGCCCAATTAAAAACTAAGTTTTCTTTGACAAAAAAAGAATAAAACAAACAAAAAAAGATGAACAAATAATTCCAAAAATATATATATATAATATACATGACTGATAGATCTGCAGTTGACGTAGGAACATGAGCATTGATTAAAAAAAAAATAATGATAATGTTATTTTCCACCTTTTGGATCCTCAAAGATTTGTGTGTGATTTTTTTGTTTTGTTTTTAAGCTATTATTGCTAAAAAAAAAATGTTTTTAAATTAAAATTAAAATCAATTCATTATTGACCCATTTAAAGATCCAATTACTTCACATCAAATATTTCTCTTTAATTTTTGGGACAAAAATATTGCCTATTTTGCATTTTTGCCATAAAAAACCTAAAGGTCATAAAAAACGAACAAAAGAACAACAAGTTTATATCGACAGATAGAGCTAAAGTTGATTAAGAGATTTAAGCGTTGAAAGTAAAAAGAAAAAATTTACGAATTATTGGTATATTGAATTATTATGCAATGTTGACTCCAATAACACAAAGCTGCCATGAAGGCAGATTTATTCTTTAAAGCTGTCAGTGCTTAAAAAATAATAATGTTATTCATATTAATTTATATTGCATATATTTATATTATGAACTTATTTAGGCTCCAATTAATTCAAATCAAAAATTCCACTTTGACATATTTTTGGGGAAATATTGAATTTTTTGTGCATTTGCCCAATTAAAAACTAAGTTTTCTTTGACAAAAAAGAATAAAACAAACAAAAAAAACATGAACAAATAATCCAAAAATATACAAAATACATGACTGATAGATTTGCAGTTGACGTAGTGACTTGAGCATTGAAAGTAAAAAAAAAAAAATAATAATAATGTTATTTTCCACACTTTTGGATCCTCAAAGATTTTTGTGTGATTTTTTTGTTTTTTTTGTTTTTAAGCTATCATTGCTCAAAACAATAATAATGAATTAAAATCAATTCATTATTGACCTATTTAAGGATCCAATTACTTCACATCAAATATTTCTCTTTAATTTTTGGGAGAAAAATATTGCCTATGTTGCGTTTTTGCCATAAAAAACCCAAAGGTCATAAAAAACAAACAAAAAAACAACAACTTTATATCGACAGATAGAGCTAAAGTTGATTAAGAGATTTAAGCGTTGAAAGTAAAAAAAAAAAATTTACGAATTACTTTTAACATTATTGTTATATTGAATTATTATGCAATGTTGACCTAATAACACTGTCAGCAAAATAATAATGGCTCAAAATCAATGTTATTCATATTCATTTATATTACATATATTTATATTATTAACTTATTTAGGCTCCAATTACTTCACATAAAAAAATCCACTTTTTCCATGTTTTGCCATATTAAAAACAAAGTTTTCTTTGACAAAAAGGGAATAAAACAAACAAAAAAACATGAACAAATTATCCAAAAATATATATAATTAACTGATGAATCTGCTGTTGATGTAGAGACTTGAGCATTGAAAGTAAAAAAAATAAAAACAAATATTTTCCACACTTTTTTGGATCCGCAAATAATTTTGTCAGATTTTTTTTTGTTTGTTTTTAAACTGTCATTGCTCAAAAAAAGAAAAAAAAGAAAAAAGAATTCAAATCAATCTTGATATTAATTATTGACCTATTTAAGGATCCAATTACTTCACATCAAATATTCCTCTGTATACATTTTTGGGAGAAAAATATTTACTATTTTGTGTTTTTGCCATAAAAAACATAAAGGTCATAAAACATAAAAAAAACAAAAAACTTGATATCGACAGATAGACCTAAAGTTGATCTAGAGATTTAAGCGTTGAAAGTAAAAGAAAAATGTATGAGTTAATTTTAACATGAATATTATATTGAATATATTATATTATATATTGAATTGATATTAAAAATGAAAATATCAGAATAGGGAAGAGAGAAAATGTGAAACAATAGGCTGGTAGCTATGCAGTTTGGAAGGAAGAGTTGTTAATGACTATACATAAGTAAATAAAGATAACATACAAAAAAAATTAAAAATAAAACAAAATTTTACTATAAAATATAAAAAAGAAATTTGACTATAAAATAAAAATTAAATAGATAAATGAATAAGGTAATGCAAAATCTTTATCATAATTCATATATAGAGTAGACACACCTTATCCTCATTCAAAGTGTTTTCTTTATTTTCATGACTATTTACATTGTAGATTGTCACATCAAAACTATGAATGAACACATGTGGAGTTATGTACTTAACAAAAAAAGGGTAAAATAACTGAAAACATGTTTTATATTCTAGTCTCTTCAAAATAGCCACCCTTTGTTTTGATTACTATATCGCACACTCTTGGCATTCTCTCGATGAGCTTCAAGTGGTTTTCACGTCACTAAAAGAAAGAAAACGCATTTAATGAGGAGAAGGTGTGTCCAAACTTTTGGCCTGTAATGTACATAAGCAAATAAAGATAAATTACAAAAAAAAATTCAATAAGAAACAACATTTGACTATACAATATAAAAAAGAAATGTGACTTTAAAATAAAAATAAAATAAATAAAAATAATAAAGATAAATGAATAAGGTAATGCAACATGTTTCTTATAATACATATATACAGTAGACACACCTTCTTATTCAATGTGTTTTCTTTATTTTCAGAACTATTTACATTGTAGATTGTCACATCAAAACTATGAATGAACACATGCGGAGTTATGTACTTAACAAAAAAAGGTGAAATAACTGAAAACATGTTTCATATTCTAGTTTCTTCAAAATAGCCACCCTTTGTTTTGATTACTATATCGCACACTCTTGGCATTCTCTCCATGAGCTTCAAGAGGTAGTCACCTGAAATGGTTTTCACTTCACAGGTGTCATAGTTTTGATGCCTTCAGTGACAATCTACAATGTAAATAGTCATGAAAATAAAGAAAACACATTGAAATAAGAAGGTGTGTCCAAACTTTTGGCCTGTACTGTGCGTATGGTCTCATGGAAGCACACTCGTGCGCAGTAATTGTGTTTTTGGAGCAGCATATGGCGATGACATTTCGGTTTCTGCCAGCAGGGAGTGGAAGCATGCAGGAAATGGTCAAAGCTGATAGAGATCTGATCATGTGGTTCCGTTTTGATGGAGCTATTTTTTGAATGCATTTAAAAAAAATAAAAAAAGCTCATTCCATCCCTGGAAGGGCAGAAAGAATGATGCAAGACGTACAGTAGAGTGAGAAAGCAGTATGGCGTGTGACGCCCCTGCCTTACCGCTGGCTATCTGGCTATTTCGAGCAGGGCCAGGCTTAACGTTGCCACTCTTGCTGTGTTTGGCAAGATTAGTGTAAACATACGGCGGCAGCCAGAAGGAACCGAGGAAAGGATTTTTTGCGGCTCCAGCAGGTTGATTTGAGCTTTTTCTACCGCACTCATGAGTTGAAATCCTTCTGGCTGAAAGGGAGCAAACAGGCCTTTTGAAGGAGAGGACTTTCTTTTTGGGAGATGTGTTTTATCCTCCGCATTAATCCCTTCCAGATTTTGAGAAGTCTGCTGTGTGTGTTTTTGTCTGGCTTTTAGGAGTTCAACCTGAACTTTCCAATGCGGCCGAGCTCACCTGGATCTGGCAGCTTGCGTGCGCGTCTTGTTTGGATTTCATTTCTAAAGGATTTGCCTTTCTGGCCCCAGGTGTGGGGAGTCTCCAGCGGACGTCCAGTCAGCGCAGCGCCATGACCTACCAAAGAAAAAACCTGGCTCTCAACACGGCGGCCACCTACGCCGATCCTTATCGCTCAGCGCAGTATCGGCCCTGCGACTCCAACTACAGTCGGCAGGCTGCTAACATGGACGATGCCACCCGCTCGCCCTCCATAGACAGCATGCAGAAGGATCCCAGGTAGGTCCTGCAAAAGACTCTAATTAGTGGCTACCAATATTTTGGTACCAGTACCAACATTATTTCGATACTTTTCGGTACTTTTCTAAATAAAAGGGGACCACAAAAATTGCATTATTGGCTTTATTTTAACAAAAAATCTTAATGTACATTAAACATATGTTTATTATTGCAAGTTTGTCCTTAAATAAAATAGTGAACATACAAGACAACTTGTCTTTTATTAGTAAGTAAACAAACAAAGGCTCCTAATTTAGCTTTTGACGTATGCAGTAACATCATTCTATTATTTTGTCAACATTATTAAGGACAAGTGGTAGAAAATGAATTATTAATCTACTTGTTCATTTACTGTTAATATCTGCTTACTTTCTCTTTTAACATGTTCTATCTACACTTCTGTTAAAATGTAATAATCACTTATTCTTCTGTTGTTTGATACTTTACATTAGTTTTGGATGATACCACACATTTGGGTATCAACCCGATACCAAGTAGTTACAGGATCATACATTGGTCATATTCAAAATGTTCAGGGACGTACTTCCTGAGTTTAAATACATAATATAAATTAAAGAAGATGTTGTGATGCCAAAAAGTATCGACATAATCATAGTAGTATTGACTAGATACGTGCCTGTACTTGGTATCATTACAGTGGATGTTAGGTGTAGATATGGCGTTTGTTTACATTTTGACGCCGGTGAGCTACGGTGTGTAGTGAAGCATGTTTCGCTATTCCTCGTCCTGCAGTGATAATGATACTTGTAAGAAATTTACTTTATTTGTCGCCGTGGATCTGTTAAATATATTCCAAAAAAAAAAAAAAAAAAAAAGCAGATGAAGAAAAATGCATTATTTTCAATGATTTATTTTACAATTAATACGATTGTGTAAAGGTATGTTTGACAAATGGCACCCCAAATACTATTGCAATACATTATATGTGGACATATAATATCAATATACAAGAATTAATTTGTCATCAACAATCCATCCATCCATCCATTTTCTACCGCTTATTCCCTTTGGGGTCGCGGGGGGTGCTGGAGCCTATCTCAGCTGCACTCGGGCGGAAGGCGGGGTACACCCTGAACAAGTCGCCACCTCATCGCAGGGCCAACACAGATAGACAGACAACATTCACACTCACATTCACACACTAGGGCCAATTTTTTTAGTGTTGCCAATCAACCTATCCCCAGGTGCATGTTTTTTGGAGGTGGGAGGAAGCCGGAGTACCCGGAGGGAACCCACGCAGTCACGGGGAGAACATGCAAACTCCACACAGAAAGATCCCGAGCCCGGGATTGAACCCAAGACTACTCAGGACCTTCGTATTGTGAGGCAGATGCACTAACCCTTCTTCCACCGTGCTGCCCGTCATCATCAACAATAACACCGAAAAATTTGGTTTGAGACAACCAACAATACGGCCTAATAAACGAAAATAAAAGTACAACTTTGATGGGAAAAAATTATATATACACCGTACAGGCCAAAAGTTTGGACACACTTTCTCATTCAATGCATTTTCTTTATTTTCGTGACTATTTCCATTGTAGATTGTCACATCAAAACTATGAATGAACACATGTGCAGTTATGTACTTAACAAAAAAAAGGTGAAATAACTGAAAACATGTTTTATATTCAAGTTTCTTCAAAATAGCCACCCTTTGCTCTGACTACTGCTTTTGCACACTCTTGGCATTCTCTCCATGAGCTTCAAGCACACCTGTGAAGTGAAAACCATTTCAGGTGACTACCTCTTGAAACTCACAGAGAGAATGCCAAGAGTGTGCGAAAAAGTAATCAGCGCAAAGGGTGGCTATTTTGAAGAAACTAGTATATAAAACACGTTTTCAGTTATTTCACCTTTTTTTTTTGTTACATGTGTTCATTCATAGTTTTGATGTGACAATCTACAACTACTAAATAGTCATGAAAATAAAGAAAATACATTGAATGAGAAGGTGTGTCCAAACTTTTGGCCTGTACTGTATATATATATATATATATATATATATATATATATATATATATATATATATATGTATATATATGTATGTATATATATTTATGTGTATATATATATTTATATATGTGTATATATATACATATATATATATATATATATTTATATATGTGTATATATATATATATACATATATATATATATATATATATATGTATATATATATATATACACATATATAAATATATATATATATATATATATGTGTATATATATATATATATATATATACATATATATATGCTGTGTGTGTGTATATATATATATATATATATATATACTGTATATATATATATATATATACAGTATATAAAATGTTTTAACCCAAATGCCGTATTTAATTGGAAGAAAAAGAAACATGTTTTGGTCCTTTGTATGATTAATGACATGCTACATAACAGACTAATTATGTACAGTAGCTATATGACATAGCTAGTCTAGTACTATCCCATGTAAGTACATTGGAGCAAACTTAATCAGGCCTTTTTGGTAAAAAAAAAAAAGTGGTTAAATATCCGAAGAGCTTTTCTAGTTTTGGATCAACACTGCTTTTCCCCTTACGATTCAAACATGAGAGCTTTCTGCATATTAGCTTTCTGTACTCTAACAATAGAACCTCACACAACATAAAATGCTGAATTTGCGCTTATTTTTCAGCTGTGCAGCAGCATTAAAAGTGGGGCTGACCTCCAGTTAACCTGACTTTGCACAGTGGAATGCGCGTTTGGGCACAATGACTATTTCTAAATGCACGCGGCAGGCAAACAATTCATAATATTTGATTATCAGTACTCGTGTCTATGGAAAAACATCATTCTAGGATCCTGATTTAGTTCACTTTAGTCAGCCTTGGTCAGCAAGTCTTTTTTTTGGCAAGTTTGGTTTATCTCAAAATATCAAGATCCTCTCCATTGTTGTCTTTTTTTTTTCCCTGCTTTGACCTCTGAACTTGTGCCTGTAGGGAGTTTGCATGGCGTGACCCCGAGCTGACGGAGGTGATTCACATGCTGCAGCACCACTTCCCCTCCGTGCAGGCCAATGCTGCCGCCTACCTTCAGCACCTTTGCTTCGGTGACAACGCAATAAAGGCTGATGTAAGTCCCACTTTTCCCATTCCTTACCTTTTTTTGACCCCATATAACAAACGACGATTATTATAATTACCAGGAATGTTAACCGCATGCAGACGTGCCACAATGGTTATTAGTCTTTGTTAGGCGAGCACAAAAAGGTATCGTTCATTTCTCTACTTTTATATGCTAAAATGCCACAGCCATGATTCATACCATCAAAACATAATAACACCTTTTTTTCCCCTTTGCACACTCTTTGCTCCAAATAAAATGTAAATGTGGACGTATTATTGGTACATTCTGCTCATTTCAGGGGCTTTTAAAATAACGTTGCGTCCCAGTAGGGTGCTGCAGTAAATCTGAATAAAATATTTCATCTACAAACCCCGTTTCCATATGAGTTGGGAAATTGTGTTAGATGTAAATATAAACGGAATACAATGATTTGCAAATCATTTTCAACCCATATTCAGTTGAATATGCTACAAAGACAACATATTTGATGTTCAAACTGATAAACTTTTTTTTTTGTTGCAAAAAACACCTCCAAGTCCGAGTCCATGGTTCTCGCCCGGAAAAGGGTGGAGTGCCATCTCCGGGTTAGGGAGGAGATCTTGCCCCAAGTGGAGGAGTTCAAGTACCTCGGAGTCTTGTTCACGAGTGAGGGAAGAGTGGATCGTGAGATCGACAGGCGGATCGGTGCGGCGTCTTCAGTAATGCGGACGCTGTATCGATCCGTTGTGGTGAAGAAGGAGCTGAGCCGGAAGGCAAAGCTCTCAATTTACCGGTCGATCTACGTTCCCATCCTCACCTATGGTCATGAGCTTTGGGTTATGACCGAAAGGACAAGATCACGGGTACAAGCGGCCGAAATGAGTTTCCTCCGCCGGGTGGCGGGGCTCTCCCTTAGAGATAGGGTGAGAAGCTCTGTCATTCGGGGGGAGCTCAAAGTAGAGCCGCTGCTCCTCCACATCGAGAGGAGCCAGATGAGGTGGTTCGGGCATCTGGTCAGGATGCCACCCGAGCGCCTCCCTAGGGAGTTGTTTAGGGCACGTCCGACCGGTAGGAGGCCACGGGGAAGACCCAGGACACGTTGGGAAGACTATGTCTCCCAGCTGGCCTGGGAACGCCTCGGGATCCCCCGAGAGGAGCTGGACGAAGTGGCTGGGGAGAGGGAAGTCTGGGCTTCCCTGCTTAGGCTGCTGCCCCTGCGACCCGACCTCGGATAAGCGGAAGAGGATGGATGGATGGATGGAATAATCATTAACTTTAGAATTTGATGCCAGCAACACGTGACAAAGAAGTTGGGAAAGGTGGCAATAAATACTGATAAAGTTGAGGAATGCTCATCAAACACTTATTTGGAACATCCCACAGGTGAACAGGCAAATTGGGAACAGGTGGGTGCCATGATTGGGTATAAAAGTAGATTACATGAAATGCTCAGTCATTCACAAACAAGGATGGGGCGAGGGTCACCACTTTGTCAACAAATGCGTGGGCAAATTGTCGAACAGTTTAAGAAAAACCTTTGTCAACCAGCTATTGCAAGGAATTTAGGGATTTCACCATCTACGGTACGTAATATCATCGAAGGGTTCAGAGAATCTGGAGAAATCACTGCACGTAAGCAGCTAAGCCCGTGACCTTCGATCCCTCAGGCTGTACTGCATCAACAATGCGACATCAGTGTGTAAATGATATCACCACATGGGCTCAGGAACACTTCAGAAACCCACTGTCAGTAACTACAGTTGGTCGCTACATCTGTAAGTGCAAGTTAAAACTCTCCTATGCAAGGTGAAAACCGTTTATCAACAACACCCAGAAACGCCGTCGGCTTCGCTGGGCCTGAGCTCATCTAAGATGGACTGATACAAAGTGGAAAAGTGTTCTGTGGTCTGACGAGTCCACATTTCAAATTGTTTTTGGAAACTGTGGACGTCGTGTCCTCCGGACCAAAGAGGAAAAGAACCATCCGGATTGTTATGGGCGCAAAGTTGAAAAGCCAGCATCTGTGATGGTATGGGGGTGTATTAGTGCCCAAGACATGGGTAACTTACACATCTGTGAAGGCGCCATTAATGCTGAAAGGTACATACAGGTTTTGGAGCAACATATGTTGCCATCCAAGCAACGTTACCATGGACGCCCCTGCTTATTTCAGCAAGACAATGCCAAGCCACGTGTTACATCAACGTGGCTTCATAGTAAAAGAGTGCGGGTACTAGACTGGCCTGCCTGTAGTCCAGACCTGTCTCCCATTGAAAATGTGTGGCGTATTATGAAGCCTAAAATACCACAACGGAGACTCCCGGACTGTTGAACAACTTAAGCTGTACATCAAGCAAGAATGGGAAAGAATTCCACCTGAGAAGCTTAAAAAATGTGTCTCCTCAGTTCCCAAACGTTTACGGAGTGTTGTTAAAAGGAAAGGCCATGTAACACAGTGGTGAACATGCCCTTTCCCAACTACTTTGGCACGTGTTGCAGCCATGAAATTCTAAGTTAATTATTATTTGCAAAAAAAAAAAAAGTTTATGTGTTTGAACATCAAACATCTTGTCTTTATAGTTCATTCAATTGAATATGGGTTGAAAAGGATTTGTATTCCGTTTATATTTACATCTAACACAATTTCCCAACTCATATGGAAACGGGGTTTGTATATCTCAACTTTGTCTACATGATAATTCTGCCCTGCGATGAGGTGGCGACTTGTCCAGGGTGTACCCTGCCTTCCGCCCGAATGCAGCTGAGATAGGCTCCATCACCCCCCACGACCCTGAAAGGGACAAGCGGTAGAAAATGGATGGATGGATAGATAATTCTGCATCCTTTTCCTCTTGACCAACATGCTCTGTTTCCCTGGCATTCTTCCGCCGCCATGCCTATTTTTTTTTCGGGGGTCGAGAGTCGTTTCCACTCCCACCTTACACCAGGTGGGTACTTTTTAGAGCCGGTATAGTACCGAATATGATTTATTAGTACCGCGGTACTATACCGGTATACCGTACAACCCTCGTTACCATAACACAGTATAGTGAACATAAATCCTAATTCATGATATAACACTTCCACATCATGTAGAACAAGTTTGAACATAAATGAGTCTGTGTCAGGTTCAAACACTGATGGCATTTATTAAACAGACAAGAAGCAAGGAATCATGCAGAGACAGAGTTCAATTTGGCTCAATGAGGAGAGACGTTTGGGGCTGCACACTCAGTTACAATCTCCCACCACGCTCTAAGGTCCAGTCCCACGTGCTCCTCTATTTATTTGGGAGGTCCCTGGTTACATCACTGAGGCTGCTTCTGAAGGAAGGGGGGTAATTTCAGCAGCCCCAGTTGGACACAATATATGATTATTCAGAAATGGAAATGTGCTGACACTTGTGATATCGCCCTGTCTCTGCTTTGTCTGCGTCACGGTACTCGATGTTCTGGACACAAACACTGATACGAGACGACTCGCAATCTTGGATTTGCAAGTTGTCCCTTTGTACAGATAGAAAAGTACAACTTCAGCACAATTGATAATAACTATAGCAACGGCCTTTAAGCATAAGAGTTGTGTGATAACTTACACATAATTTTTCTAACAGTCTAAACAGTTAGAAATGTAGAATTTGGCTCCTTTGAACTTCACTTCTTCCCACTCCTCCTTGGACATTTTGATCAATCAATCAATCAATCAATGTTTACTTATATAGCCCTAAATGACGAGTGTCTCAAAGGGCTGCACAAGCCACAACGACATCCTCGACTCAGATCCCACATCAGGGCAAGAAAAAACTCAACCCAGAGGGATGACAATGAGAAACCTTGGAGGGGACCGCAGATGTGAGGACCCCTCCCCCCTGGGCGACCGGTGCAATGGACGTCGAGTGGATCTAACATAATAGTGTGAGAGTCCAGTCCATAGTGGATCTAACAAAATAGTGAGAGAGTCCAGTCCATAGTGGATCTAACATAATAGTGTGAGAGTCCAGTCCATAGTGGATCTAACAAAATAGTGTGAGAGTCCAGTCCATAGTGGATCTAACATAATAGTGTGAGAGTCCAGTCCATAGTGGATTTAGCATAATATTGTGAGAGTCCAGTCCATAGTGGATCTAACATAATCGTGTGAGAGTCCAGTCCATAGTGGATTTAGCATAATATTGTGAGAGTCCAGTCCATAGTGGATCTAACATAATAGTGTGAGAGTCCAGTCCATAGTGGATCTAACATAATAGTGTGAGAGTCCAGTCCATAGTGGATCTAACATACGGTAATAGTGTGAGAGTCCAGTCCATAGTGGATCTAACATAATAGTGTGAGAGTCCAGTCCATAGTGGATCTAACATAATAGTGTGAGAGTCCAGTCCATAGTGGATCTAACATAATAGTGTGAGAGTCCAGTCCATAGTGGATCTAACATAATAGTGAGAGTCCAGTCCATAGTGGATCTAACATAATAGTGAAAGTCCAGTCCATAGTGGATCTAACATAATAGTGTGAGAGTCCAGTCCATAGTGGATCTAACATAATAGTGTGAGAGTCCAGTCCATAGTGGATCTAACATAATAGTGAGAGTCCAGTCCATAGTGGATCTAACATAATAGTGTGAGAGTCCAGTCCATAATGGATCTAACATAATAGTGTGTGAGTCCAGTCCATAGTGGATCTAACATAATAGTGAAAGTCCAGTCCATAGTGGATCTAACATAATAGTGTGAGAGTCCAGTCCATAGTGGATCTAACATAATAGTGAGAGTCCAGTCCATAGTGGATCTAACATAATAGTGAAAGTCCAGTCCATAGTGGATCTAACATAATAGTGTGAGAGTCCAGTCCATAGTGGATCTAACATAATAGTGTGAGAGTCCAGTCCATAGTGGATCTAACATAATAGTGTGAGAGTCCAGTCCATAGTGGATCTAACATAATAGTGGGAGTCCAGTCCATAGTGGATCTAACATAATAGTGGGAGTCCAGTCCATAGTGGGACCAGCAGGAAATCATCTTGAGTGGAGACAAGTCAGCAGCGCAGAGACGTCCCCAACTGATGCACAGATGAGTGGTCCACCCTGGGTCCCGACTTTGGACAGCTAGCGCCTCATCTGTGGTCATCGAATCTGTGCCCCGCCCCTCCACGAAGGAGAGGGGGGGGCACAGTGCAGAGCAGAAAAGAAATGGCAGATCAACTGGTCTAAAAGGGGGTCTATTTAAAGGCTAGATTATAAAAATGAGTTTTAAGATGGCACTTAAATCCTTATACTGAGGTAGCATCTCTAACTGTTACCGGGATATTACCCTATCCATAATAATTATTAGTTTTTGTGCTGACTCTCATTGATCCTCCTCACAGGTGTGTCGGCTCGGCGGCGTCAAACACCTGGTCGACCTGCTGGACCACAAAGTCCTGGAGGTCCAGAGGAACTCGTGTGGAGCTCTGAGGAACCTCGTTTACGGTAAAGCCATGGACGAAAACAAGATCGCGCTGAGGAACGCGGGAGGCATCCCAGCTCTGCTTCGACTACTGAGAAGGACCGTGGATGCGGATGTCCGGGAGCTCGTCACAGGTAAGTCACTATTATGTTAGATCCACTATGGATCGGACTTTTTGATTGATTGATTGATTGATTGAAGCGTTTATTAGTAGATTGCACAGTGCAGTACATATTCCGTACAATTGACCACTAAATGGTAACACCCGAATAAGTTTTTCAACTTGTTTAAGTCGGGGTCCACTTAAATTGATTCATGATACAAATATATACTATCAGCATAATAAGTCATCACACAAGTTAATCATCAGAGTATATACATTGAATTATTTACATTATTTACAATCCGGGGGGTGGGATGTGGCGGGGGGGGCGGGTGATATCAGCACTTCAGTCATCTTTAATTGCATCATCAGAGAAATGGACATTGAAAGAGTGTAGGTCTGACTTGGTAGGATATGTACAGAGAGCAGTGAACATAGTGAGCTCAGAAAGCATAAGAACGAGTATATACATTTGATTATTTACATTTGATTATTTACAATCCGGGGAGGTGGGATGTGGAGGGGGGAGGGTGTAATGTCAAGGGTTGAAGTTGTCTGGAGGTGTTCTTTTAGTGTTTTGAAGGAGGATAGAGATGCACTTTCTTTTACACCTGTTGGGAGTGCATTCCCCAATATTATGTTAGATCCACTATGGACTGGACTCTCAAACTATTATGTTAGATCCACTATGGACTGGACTCTCACACTATTATGCTAGATCCACTGTGGACTGGACTCTCACACTATTATGTTAGATCCACTATGGACTGGACTCTCACAATATTATGCTAGATCCACTATGGACTGGACTCTCACACTATTATGTTAGATCCACTATGTACAGGACTCTCACAATATTATGCTAGATCCATTATGGACCGGACTCTCACACTATTATGTTAGATCTACTATGTACTGGACTCTCACAATATTATGCTAGATCCACTATGGACTGGACTCTCACATTATTATGTTAGATCCATTATGGACCGGACTCTCACAATATTATGTTAGATCCACTATGGACTGGACTCTCACTATTATGTTAGATCCACTATGGACAGGACTCTCACACTATTATGTTAGATCCACTATGGACTGGACTCTCACACTATTATGTTAGATCCACTATGGACTGGACTCTCACAATATTATGCTAGATCCATTATGGACTGGACTCTCACTATTATGTTAGATCCACTATGGACTGGACTCTCACTATTATGTTAGATCCACTATGGACTGGACTCTCACACTATTATGTTAGATCCACTATGGACTGGACTCTCACACTATTATGCTAGATCCACTATGGACTGGACTCTCACACTATTATGTTAGATCCACTATGGACTGGACTCTCACAATATTATGCTAGATCCACTATGGACTGGACTCTCACACTATTATGTTAGATCCACTATGTACTGGACTCTCACAATATTATGCTAGATCCATTATGGACCGGACTCTCACACTATTATGTTAGATCTACTATGGACTGGACTCTCACAATATTATGTTAGATCCACTATGGACTGGACTCTCACACTATTATGTTAGATCCACTATGGACTGGACTCTCACACTATTATGTTAGATCCACTATGGACTGGACTCTCACAATATTATGTTAGATCCACTATGGACTGGACTCTCACACTATTATGTTAGATCCACTATGGACTGGACTCTCACACTTGTATGTTAGATCCACTATGGACTGGACTCTCACTATTATGTTAGATCCACTATGGACTGGACTCTCACAATATTATGTTAGATCCACTATGGACTGGACTCTCACACTATTATGTTAGATCCACTATGGACAGGACTCTCCCAATATTATGCTAGATCCACTATGGACTGGACTCTCACACTATTATGTTAGATCCACTATGGACTGGACTCTCATACTATTATGTTAGATCCACTATGGACTGAACTCTCACAATAGTATGTAGATCCACTATGGACTGCCTTTAAGGCACGCCCCCAATAATGTTGTCCGGGTGGAAATCGGGAGAATGGTTGCCCCGGGAGATTTTCAGGAGGGGCACTGAAATTCGGGAATCTCCCATGGAATATCGGGAGGTTGAAACCGATACCGATAATTTCCGATATTACATTTTAAAGCATTTAATGGCCGATAATATCGGCCTGCCGATTATAAGGCGCACTGTCGAGTTTTGAGGAAAATAAAGGATTTTAAGTGCGCCTTATAGTCTGGAAAATACGGTACATCAAAATATGGGATTTGACAAATAAATCCAGACTGGACATCTTGCCCTGCAGTGAGAACATAGCCTGAGATGGAAACTTTGCCTGCGTCTGTGCTCAGGCAGATATCATTTGTCACCTTCAATGTCAATCAATCAATGTTTATTTATATAGCCCTAAAGTACAAGTGTCTCAAAGGGCTGAGCCGAGCTGTATGGTGGAGCTTCTACTGTGCATTGAAAACAAAAGCCCATTTTACCAGATAATTGATCTACTATTAGGATGCAAATATTCTGCTTTGATTCTCGCCTGCTGACAGTCTGCACCTGACATTTGTTTTGTCGTCTGAGCCCACCAAACAAACAAGTGTGCAAAGTCCACAGTGTTTGGGATCAGGGTGGAGCAGGGATAAGCGAGCCAGAACATTTGGCTCCCAGGTGGTTGAGTCAGCTGTTTTTGCTCAGATTCTGCCCCTGTTCCAACAGTTTCATGTTGCAGGTCCAACGAGTACAGTCTTCATGAAATAAGGACATCGTGTCATAGTATAAGTTGTTGGAGGGATGGAATTAAACATGACTTCCCTTTTAACTCAACACCTCTTAACTTGAGCAAAGTAGCGTTACTGTGGCTATATTTGAAAAAAGTAACAGGGTTTTTTCTACAGTGAAAGACAAATAGGTTCAAGATGTAGAGGTTGTACCAAAAAGGCATGTTGCGTGTAACCGACGCCGTGTACAGCACTTTCCTTTCAACAGCACAGTGGAACCCGTTTAGGTCATCAAGTCCTGGTCCAGCGTCGTATTTCTAGAAGCAGCAGGTTAAGCCAGCATGAAACATTATTCCTATGAAAAAAATTTATCAGGTTAAGCAAACATGGTGGGCGCTTTTGTCAACACAAGATTTGAGAGCTGAAGGGGTTACTGTAGATCTATTAATGTCGACATGTTGTACTATATTACCTCAATATGTTTTAATGGGAACTGCATTTTTTTTTGCGATTTTGCCTATCATTTACAATTATTATGTACGACAAGAACACATTTTTATGCATTCTAAATATTCAATAAATGCGATCAAAGGTCCGCTTACAATGGAGCCTATTGGAGTCGCTCTATTCTGCCTATAAAGCCCTTAAAAATATCTAAACACCTCTATTAAGGTTCTATGTACAAAACACAAAACCAGTGAAGTTGTCACGTTGTGTAATTCGTAAAAAAAACAGAATACAATGATTTGCTAATCCTTTTCAACTTTTATTCAATTGAATAGACTGCAAAGACAAGATATTTAATGTTTGAACTAAGAAACAATTTTTTTGTTGTTGTTGCAAATAATCATTAATTTTGAATTTAATGGCAGCAACACATTACAGGCGCATTTTTACCACTGTGTTACATGGCCTTTCCTTTTAGCAACACTCAGCAAACATTTGAGAACTGGGGAGACACATTTTTGAAGCTTCTCAGGTGGAAATCTTTCCCATTCTTGCTTGATGTACAGCTTAAGTTGTTCAACAGTCCGGGGGTCTCCGTTGTGGTATTTTAGGCTTCATAATGCACCACACATTTTCAATGGGAGACAGGTCTGGACTACAGGCAGGCCAGTCTAGTACCCGTACTCTTTTACTATGAAGCCACGTTGATGTAACACGTGGCTTGGCATTGTCTTGCTGAAATAAGCAGGGGCGTCCATGATAACGTTGCTTGGGTGGCAACGTATGTTGCTCCAAAACCTGTATGTACATTTCAGCATTAATGGTGCCTTCACAAATGTGTAAGTTACCCATGCCTTGGGCAGTAATACACCCCCATACCATCACAGATGCTGGCTTTTCAACTTTGCACTGAAAACAATCTGGATGGTTCTTTTCCTCTTTGGTCCGGAGGACACGACGTCCGCAGTTTCCAAAAAAAATTTGAAATGTGGACTCGTCAGGCCACAGAACACTTTTCCACTTTGCATCAGTCCATCTTAGATGAGCTCAAGCCCAGTGAAGCTGGCGGCGTTTCTGGGTGTTGTTGATAAATGGCTTTGGCTTTGCATATTAGAGTTTTAACTTGCACTTATAGATGTAGCGACAAACTGTAGTTACTGACAGTGGTTTTCTGAAGTGTTCCTAAGCCCATGTGGTGATATCCTTTACACACTGATGTCGCTTTTTAAAGCAGTACCGCCTGAGGGATCGAAGGTCATGGGCATTCAATGTTGTTTTTCAGCCTTGCTGCTTCCGTGCAGTGATTTCTCCAGATTCTCTGAACATTTTGATGATATTTTAGAACTTAGATGGTGAAATCTCTAAATTCCTTGCAATAGCTCGTTGAGAAATGTTGTACTTTAACTGTTGGACAATTTGCTCAGGCATTTGTTCACAAAGTGGTGACCCTCGCCCCATCCTTGTGTGTGAATGACTGAGCATTTCATGGAAGCTGCTTTTATACCCAATCATGGCACCCACCTGTTCACATGTGGGATGTTCCAAAGAAGTGTTTGATGAGCATTCCTCAACTTTCTCAGTCTTTTTTGCCACTTGTGCCAGCTTTTTTGAAACATGTTGCAGGCATCAAATTCCAAATGAGCTAATATTTGCAAAAAATAAAGTTGTCCAGTTTGAACGTTAAATATATCTTGTCTTTGTAGTCTATTAAATTGAATATACGGTAGGTTGAAAATGATTTGCAAATCATTGTATTCTGTTTTTATTTACAATTTACACAACGTGCCAACTTCACTGGTTTTTATGTTTTGTAAATGCTGTAACTTCACAGTTGTAATTTTACAGTAAATTACAATAAAATGCAACTATCTGCAGGGTTCGTACGGGTGCTTAAAAACCTTGAAAATGCTTGGATTTTAATGTTGTGTTGTCAAGGTTTGAAAAATGCTTGAATTTTGGGTGAAGTAAATGCTTGGAAATGTTCATCATATTTCCCGACAGTCTGACTCAATAGGCTAATTATAAAATGGAAAAAAATTAAATACGTTTCCTTAAACATTAAAGCTGGACGCTTGATCTGTTGGCTTTGCACGAGCCCTTCCATTAGGTTGTTGTGCCAGCTTTTTTTAGTCATGTTGCAGGCATAAAATTGCAAATGAGCTAGTATTTGCAAAAAAAACACAGAGTTTTCCAGTTCGAACGTTAAATATCTTGTCTTTGCAGTCTATTCAATTGAATATAAGTTGAAAAGGATTTGCAAATCATTGTATTCTGGTTTTATTTACCATTTACACAACGTGACAACTTCACTGCTTTTGGGTTTTGTACATAATGTAAATATATATGTCATGTAGTAACAGGCACATTAATAATCACATTTAATATTTACGTACTTTGATCATTTTAACCATACGCGGCGCATTTTTCAAAAACACATCACAACGTTCGCTTTTTCCCCCTCCCACATCATCACTGATTATTCCTCATGCAGGCTTCATAAGAGCCAACATACATAATAAAACATCACTCACTGTAGAAGGTCCGCTGTCATTAGGATGCCCACTGATAGAATCTTGTTATGGTCTCATTTTAGATGAAAAATGACTCATAATCCGCAACAACAAAACAACTAAAGGGCTAAACATCACCTTACTATGGTGGAGTCATTTACACCTGATATGTGTGGTGATACCATGTATGATGAGAAAGAAGCACAATATGTAAATCAGTGTTTTTCAACCTTTTTTGAGCCAAGGCACATTTTTTGCGTCCGGAGGCACACCACCAGCAGAAATCATTAAAAAGCGACACTCAGTTGACAGTAAAAAGTTGTTGTCACAATTGTTAAATATGACTTTAAACTATAACCAAGCATGCATCACTATAGCTCTTGTCTCAAAGTAGGTGTACTGTCACCACCTGTCACATCACCCCCTGACTTATTTTGAGTTTTTCGCTGTTTTCCTGTGTGTAGTTTTAGTTCTTGTCTTGCGCTCCTATTTTGGTGGCTTTTTCTCTTTTTGTTGGTATTTTCCTGTAGCAGTTTCATGTCTTTCTTTGAGCGATATTTCCGGCATCTGCTTTGTTTTAGCAATCAAGAATATTTCAGTTGTTTTTATCCTTCTTTGCGGGGACATTGTTGATTGTCATGTCATGTTCGGATGTACATTGTGGACGCCGTCTTTGCTCCACAGTAAGTCTTTGCTGTCGTCCAGCATTCTGTTTTTGTTTACTTTGTAGCCAGTTCAGTTTTAGTTTCGTTCTGCATAGCCTTTGCTAAGCTTCAATGCCTTTTCTTAGGGGCACTCACCTTTTGTTTATTTTTGGTTTAAGCATTAGACACCTTTTTACCTGCACACTGCCTCCCGCTGTTTCCGACATCTACAAAGCAATTAGCTACCGGCTGCCACCTACTGATATGGAGGAGTATTACACGGTTACTCTGCCGAGCTCAAGACAGCACCGACACTCAACAACAACACATCATTTGCAGACTATAATTACTGGTTTGCAAAAAATATTTTGAATCCAAATAGGTGAAATTACTTAATCTCCCACGGCACACCAGTGTGCCGCGGCACAGTGGTTGAAAAACACTGACGTAGAGTGATCACTAAAGCAGTCGCTCTGCACACCGCCAAGATGTGTGAATGAAAAAGGCTGCGTTTACTTCATCGACTTACTGAAACTAACTATAGTCCTCTCAATGTTTGACTTCATTATTTATTTGGATACAGTGTTTAATGCTACATTTTTAGTATGTTATTCAAGAAAGAAGTTCGAAGTTTGCCCTTTCTTGACCTCTCTGTTGGAGATGATTTGCATGCAAAATGTGCAATGCAATATTTTTGTTAACAGGATTATTCCATTGAAGCAGGGAAGCTTTTAATTGAATTATTTGAAAATTATTCCATAAAAAGATACAATTCATATCTAAAGTTCTAAAAAATAACATTATACAGATTAGAATTTTAATAAAAGTAAGATGCAGTGTCATTTCAAACTACTTTTATTTTGATCAAATGAAGGAAAAACTTGTTTTGAATGATCTCTGTATTCCATTTTTTTTGTAAAGTAAAAAATTTGTAAATCTAATTTTTGCTGAAAAATTGGGTGATTTCATTTTTTAGGCCATAAATGTATTTTTGACAGAAAAATATGTGCTGCATGTAGCAACAGTTCTTCTTAACTAAATAGTCTTGTATTATTTGATGACAACTGTTCATTATAAATCAATTCTACAATTTCTTAACTTGAATATCTGCTTTAATCTCTCAAATGCATTGACTTGTGATCCCAAAGTAAGCTTTCTGTCAGTTTGTCGGTTAAGAATGATAACAAGCAAATGAAGGGAAAGTAGTGAAATGTCATGAAGACGTTACATTTTTTTAGGATGTAACGAAATTTAAATATTATAACACGGTTATCATTATTATCACGGCTTTGCTCTAAAAGTACTTGTACGAACTGAAATAGTTTAACCAAGTTTTATTCAAAATAAATGAATAAGCAACACAAACAGTATACTTTCCTTGGCCGAAGAAATATTGAATAGTGTTCTCTTTTTATTAGATTTTTTAAATACCCGTATTTTTCAGAGTATAAGTCGCACCGGAGTATAAGTCGCACCTGCCGAAAATACATAATAAAGAAGGAAAAAAACATATATAAGTCGCACTGGAGCCCGGCCAAACTATGAAAAAAACTGCGACTTATAGTCCGAAAAATACGGTATGTTTATCTTCTTCTATTTTATTTTGTAAAGGTTTCAAATTGTTTCGAAATTAAAGGGGAACATTATCACAATTTCAGAATGGTTAAAACCATTAAAAATCAGTTCCCAGTGGCTTATTATATTTTTCGAAGTTTTTTTCAAAATTTTACCCATCACGCAATATCCCTAAAAAAAGCTTCAAAGTGCCTGATTTTAACCATCGTTATATACACCCGTCCATTTTCCTGTGACGTCACACAGTGATGCCAACACAAACAAACATGGCGCATAGAACAGCAAGCTATAGCGACATTAGCTCGGATTCAGACTCGGATTTCAGCGGCTTAAGCGATTCAACAGATTACGCATGTATTGAAACGGATGGTTGTAGTGTGGAGGCAGGTAGCGAAAACGAAATTGAAGAAGAAACTGAAGCTATTGAACCATATCGGTTTGAACCGTATGCAAGCGAAACCGACGAAAACAACACGACAGCCAGCGACACGGGAGAAAGCGAGGACGAATTCGGCGATCGCCTTCTAACCAACGATTGATATGTGTTTGTTTGGCATTAAAGGAAACTAACAACTATGAACTAGGTTTACAGCATATGAAATACATTTGGCAACAACATGCACTTTGAGAGTGCAGACAGCCCAATTTTCATCAATTAATATATTCTGTAGACATACCCTCATCCGCGCTCTTTTCCTAAAAGCTGATCTGTCCAGTTTTGGAGTTGATGTCAGCAGGCCAGGGAAGCTAGGGTCGATATTCTTCTCTTGATCATCTTCGGTGGCATAAGGGACGGTAGAAGCAGTGTGAGCCAAGACATCCAGGGGGTTTAGCTCGCTCGTCTGCGGGAACAAATTGCCGCAATTGCTTGCCGTGCTACCTAGGTCCTTTGTCCCTGAATTGCTCACACACTCCGGCAGATTCAATGGGGGTCTGGCGGCAGATTTCTTTGACTTTATCGTTGGAAATGCATCTGCTTTGAGTGTCGCAGGATATCCACACATTCTTGCCATCTCTGTCGTAGCATAGCTTTCGTCGGTAAAGTGTGCGGAACAAAGGTCCAATTTCTTGCCACTTTCGCATCTTTGGGCCACTGGTGCAACTTGAATCCGTCCCTGTTCGTGTTGTTACACCCTCCGACAACACACCGACGAGGCATGATGTCTCCAAGGTACGGAAAACAGTCGAAAAAACGGAAAATAACAGAGCTGATTTGACTCGGTGTTTGAGAAAATGGCGGATTGCTTCCCGATGTGACGCCACGTTGTGACGTCATCGCTCCGAGAGCGAATAATAGAAAGGCGTTTAATTCGCCAAAATTCACCCATTTAGAGTTCGGAAATCGGTTAAAAAAATATATGGTCTTTTTTCTGCAACATCAAGGTATATATTGACGCTTACATAGGTCTGGTGATAATGTTCCCCTTTAAGGGGGGAGCGTGCTAACTATTTCTGCAGGAAATAAACAGTATCACCCTGATTTTTTCAAAGTAAGTTAATCCATCACAGTTTTATGAAAATTTAAATTTGAAGCGGTAATAAAACATTGGGGATTTTATCGCCATGTAAGAGTATAACAGTTAATGGTACGTCCCTATTACGTTTATATCGTTGTATGTTACAACACAAGCTGTACACTGACTACTCAGATATGCTGCTCCCTGGTCATGGAATGACTTACAAAAGGACCGAAGGTTACCTGAAATGATCACTTTGGGGGAATTTCAGTCCATTTTAAAGGATCTAGAAACCAGTTCTATTGGGCATTGTACTTGTTTTTTTGTTTTTTTTGTTTTTTTTACTGAAACATTTAATATTTGTTAAACGCAGGTGTCGGCAACCTAAAATGTTGAAAGAGCCATATTGGACCAAAAATACAAGAAAATTATCTGGCTGGAGCCGCAAAAAATTTAAAGCCTTATATAATAATAATAATAATAATAATAATAATTATATTTATATAATTAACACTTATATAAGTGTTAAATTATAGGCAACACATGATGTAAGTGTCTATATTAGCTGTAATAGCCTACTATCAAAATGCTGAAATGTAATATTTATAGTGCACATTTTTACAAAATTGTAAAACATTAGTAAATCAAAGGCTTCTCAGAGGGTGAGATAACTCCTGGAAATGACTGGCTTTTAATGGCCAAAGGTATAGATGTGTGTGTCCAAGTTAAAGGAAACGGCAGGCTGTCTTCTTCTTTTGGATGTATTACAATCTTTGCAAGCTGGGTAACGTTTGCTGTGGTCTGGAACGACATGGCACACAAACAACTATCAGAAATACAAATATAAATTAAATACACAGAGGACATAAGTAAAGGAAATTAAATGAGCTCAAATATAAAGTTAAAGTACCAATGATTGTCACACACACACTAGGTGTGGCGAAATTATTCTCTGCATTTGACCCATCACTGTTGATCACCCCCTGGGAGGTGAGGGGAGCAGTGAGCAGCAGCGGTGGCCGCGCCCGGGAATCATTTTTGGTTATTTAACCCCCAATTCCAACCCTTGATGCTGAGGGAGGTAATGGGTCCCATTTTTATAGTCTTTTGTATGACTCGGCCCCGGGTTTGAACGCACAACCTACCGATCTCAGGACGGACACTCTAACCACTAGGCCACTGATATACCTAAAAACGAGGTACAATGATGCAATATGTACATACAGCTAGCCTAAATAGCATATTAGTATCGATTAGCTTGCAGTCATGCACTGACAAAATATGCCTGACAAGTCAATAACATCAACAAAGTTCACTCTTGTGCATTCACGCACAGCATAAAACCTTTGGTGGACAAAATGAGACAAAGAAGGAGTGGCGTAAAACATGTCTTTCTGTGGCAGCGTCGGAGAAAGTTGCACATGTAAACAAGCTACGGTGAGTTCAGGGATCGCTGGAATTAGTCGGGCAAAGCGGTGCTTGCCAAATCCTCTCATCAGTCAAGCATGTTTAATATAAACAGTGGAATTTCTAACAATTAGGGAAGTTTGTGTCATGTTTGTCCTCCTACAGAAACCATATTAAAACAAAAAATATGCTATTTTCTGTCATCTTTTTCCATTATCATGCATTTTTTTAAAAAGCTCCAGGGAGCGCGAGACCCGTGAGTTGGCGACCTGGTTCAACCTATCGCATGGTTTTACCTCTTAAGGCCCAAGCTGTTTGTTTACATGCTTTTTTGTATTTCTCTTTGCTATTTGGGCTTTTTGGACCCTAATTACAATAAAAACTAAGAATCATCTTTTGATATGATGTACTTAGTCCATAAGTACACAAATGTGTACTTCATGTTTAGTGACATGCTAATTGTTATTTTTACACTTTTTTTTTTCCAAATTCCATTGCATGTTGTACTCTTCTGACACCACTAGATGGCAGTATAAGTGTCCACATAAGCGCCATAAGACTCCAATTCAGTAGTGTACACAATTTTGGAAATAAGAGCTAAAAGGTGCTGTCCACGCATGTGGCCACTAAGCCTTCAGAGGTTTTTAATGTTGTAAGAAATGTGTAGTTTTCACCATAGCATGTGACTACTGATGTTTTTGTTGCTATATTTATTTCTGTCATTTTGTTTTGTTGCCCTTTTGCCCAGATCGCTTTTGGAAAAATCTCAATGAGTCCTTAAATAAAGGTTAAATAAAGGATATTGATTGATTAATTGATAGTTACATCTAGTGATGTCCGATAATGGCTTTTTGCCGATATCAGATATTCCGATATTGTCCAACTCTTTAATTATAATGGGGGACTTTAATATCCATATGACTACCCCATCGGACCCTCAGTGCATGGCGCTCCAGACTATAATTGATAGCTGTGGTCTTACACAAATAATAAATGAACCTACGCATCGCAACGGAAATACGATAGATCTAGTGCTGGTCAGGGGTGTCACCACCTCCAAAGTTACGATACTCCCGTATACTAAAGTAATGTCCGATCATTACCTTATAAAATTTGAAGTTCTGACTCATTGTCAACAAACTAATAATAATAACTACTATAGCAGCCGCAACATTAATGCTGCCACAACGATGACTCTTGCTGGCCTACTGCCTTCGGTAATGGCACCATTCCCAAATTATGTCGGCTCTATTGATAACCTCACTAACAACTTTAACGACGCCCTGCGCGACACCATTGATAGTATAGCACCGCTAAAGCTTAAAAGAGCCCCTAAAAGGCGCACCCCATGGTTTACAGAAGAAACTAGAGCCCATAAATTATCATGTAGAAAGCTGGAACGCAAATGGCGCGCTACTAAACTTGAGGTTTTCCATCAAGCATGGAGTGATAGTTTAATAACTTATAAACACATTCTTACCCTAGCTAAAGCTAAATATTACTCAAATCTCATCCACCTCAACAAAAATGATCCGAAATTTTTGTTTAGTACAGTAGCATCGCTAACCCAACAAGGGACTCCTCCCAGTAGCTCCACCCACTCAGCAGATGATTTTATGAATTTCTTTAATAAGAAAATTGAACTCATTAGAAAGGAGATTAAAGACAATGCATCGCAGCTACAACTGGGTTCTATTAACACAGATACGACTGTATCTACGAAGGATACCGCCCTCCAAAATAGTTTCTCTCTCTTTGATGAAATAACATTAGAGGAATTGTTAAGATGTGTCAAGGGGACAAAACAAACAACATGTTTACTTGACCCATTTCCTGGGAAACTTATTAAGGAGCTTTTTGTATTATTAGGTCCATCAGTGCTAAATATTATAAACTTATCACTTTCCTCTGGCACTGTTCCACTAGCATTCAAAAAAGCGGTTATTCATCCTTTGCTCAAAAGACCTAACCTCGATCCTGACCTCATGGTAAACTACCGGCCGGTGTCCCACCTTCCGTTTATCTCGAAAATCCTCGAAAAAATTGTCGCACAGCAGCTAAATGAACACTTAGTGTCTAACAATCTCTGTGAACCTTTTCAATCCGGTTTCAGGGCAAATCACTCTACGGAGACAGCCCTCGCAAAAATGACTAATGATCTACTGCTAACGATGGATTCTGATGCGTCATCTATGTTGCTGCTTCTTGATCTTAGCGCTGCTTTCGATACCGTCGATCATAACATTTTATTAGAGCGTATCAAAACACGTATTGGTATGTCAGACTTAGCCTTGTCGTGGTTTAACTCTTATCTTACTGACAGGATGCAGTGCGTCTCCCATAACAATGTGACCTCGGACTATGTTAAGGTAACGTGCGGAGTCCCCCAAGGTTCGGTTCTTGGCCCTGCACTCTTTAGTATTTACATGCTGCCGCTAGGCGACATCATACGCAAATACGGTGTTAGCTTTCATTGCTATGCTGATGACACCCAACTCTACATGCCCCTAAAGCTGACCAACACGCCGGATTGTAGTCAGCTGGAGGCGTGTCTTAATGAAATTAAACAATGGATGTCCGCTAACTTCTTGCAACTCAACACTAAGAAAACGGAAATGCTGATTATCGGTCCTGCTAAACACCGACATTTATTTGATAATACCACCTTAACATTTGACAACCAAACAATTACACAAAGCGACTCAGTAAAGAATCTGGGTATTATCTTCGACCCAACTCTCTCCTTTGAGTCACACATTAAGAGTGTTACTAAAACGGCCTTCTTTCATCTCCGTAATATCGCTAAAATTCGTTCCATTTTGTCCACTAGCGACGCTGAGATCATTATTCATGCGTTCGTTACGTCTCGTCTCGATTACTGTAACGTATTATTTTCGGGTCTCCCTATGTTTAGCATTAAAAGATTACAGTTGGTACAAAATGCGGCTGCTAGACTTTTGACAAGAACAAGAAAGTTTGATCATATTAGGCCTATACTGGCTCACCTGCACTGGCTTCCTGTGCACTTAAGATGAGACTTTAAGGTTTTACTACTTACGTATAAAATACTACACGGTCTAGCTCCAGCCTATCTTACCGATTGTATTGTACCATATGTCCCGGCAAGAAATCTGCGTTCAAAAAACTCCGGCTTATTAGTGATTCCCAGAGCCCAAAAAAAGTCTGCGGGCTGTAGAGCGTTTTCTATTCGGGCTCCAGCACTATGGAATGCCCTCCCGGTAACAGTTAGAGATGCTACCTCAGTAGAAACATTTAAGTCCCATCTCAAAACTCATTTGTATACTCTAGCCTTTGAATAGCCCCCCTTTTTTAGACCAGTTGATCTGCCGTTTCTTTTCTTTTCTCCTCTGTTCCCCCCTATCCCTTGTGGAAGGGGAGACACACAGATCCGGTGGCCATGGATGGGGTGCTGGCTGTCCGGGGTCGGGACCCGGGGTGAACCGCTCGCCTGTATATCGGTTGGGAACATCTCTGCGCTGCTGACCCGTCTCCGCTCGGGATGGTTTCCTGCTGACCCCACTGTGGACTGGACTCTTACTGTTATGCTGGATCCACTATGGACTGGACTCTCACAATATTATGTTAGACCCACTCGACATCCATTGCATTCGGTCTCCCTAGAGGGGGGGGGGTTACCCACATATGCGGTCCTCTCCAAGGTTTCTCATAGTCATTCACATCGACGTCCCACTGGGGTGAGTTTTTCCTTGCCCTTATGTGGGCTATACCGAGGATGTCGTTGTGGCTTGTGCAGCCCTTTGAGACACTTGTGATTTAGGGCTATATAAATAAACATTGATTGATTGATTGATTGAATTACCGATACCGATATCAACCGATATATGCAGTCGTGGAATTAACACATTATTATGCCTAATTTGGACAACCAGATATGGTGAAGATAAGGTACTTTTTAAAAAAATTAATAAAATAAGATAAATAAATTAAACACATTTTCTTGAATAAAAAAGAAAGTAAAACAATATAAAAACAGTTACCGTATTTTTCGGACTATAAGTCGCAGTTTTTTTCATAGTTTGGCCGGGCTCCAGTGCGATTTATATATGTTTTTTTTCCTTCTTTATTATGCATTTTTGGCAGGTGCGTCTTATACTCCGGTGCGACTTATATTTCGAAAAATACGGTACATAGAAACTAGTAATTAATGAAAATGAGTCAAATTAACTGTTAAAGGTTAGTACTATTAGTGGACCAGCAGCACGCACAATCATGTGTGCTTACGGACTGTATCCCATGCAGACTGTATTGATATATATTGATATATAATGTAGGAACCAGAATATTAATAACAGAAAGAAACAACCCTTTTGTGTGAATGAGTGTGAATGGGGGAGGGGGGTTGTTTTGGGTTGGTGCACTAATTGTAAGTGTATCTTGTGTTTTTTATGTTGATTTAATAAAAATAAAAAAATTTAAAAAACGATACCGAAAATAAAAAAAACGATACCGATAATTTCCGATATTACATTTTAACGCATGTATCGGACATCTCTAGTTACATCCAAGTTTAATTTCTATGGCGTTGTCACCTGAACAGCTGTGGTTAGTGTAAATAAGACTGTTAAGCAACACTGCAAGCATTTCATCACATCACGTCACCAGTGGGAGGAATTGAAATCATTTGATTGTCTTAACATCTGCACTCACATTCAACTTTTCTCATAATCCTGCAACTGCCAAAAGCTCGTCGCTACAGCCAGACTTAACATAAATATGTCTGTGTAACCAGGATTAAAGTTTTGGCACTGCTCCCAGAATGCTTTAAGGCACTTTTGTCCTCAGAGAGGATAGTCGGTAACAAACCCGAACCCTAAATCAATTATAAGATGAAGCATTGATTGCAAAGAAGTTACTATCCGATGGATCCTTTTTGTGTGACATAATGCATTACGGATTATTCCGATCAAGGCTCAAATTGCTGCCAATTCCGATTTTGATTCCGATCATCCATAAGTGAGATTGGCTGATACCAATCACATGTGTTAACTGTACATTTTTCAATGTATTTATGGTGAATCCTATTGACAGTTTAACAATATCGACACAATATTTAAGATGACTCCTTATCTTTTATTGCAGTAATCCTTCGTTTATCGCTGTCAATAAATGAATTCACATTAGGAATCATTAATTATAAATCATATATCTATTGTTTGCTACTTTTTACCAAAATCAGCCGATTGATGGGCACATCCCTCAGTGTACTGTGGCAGATACAGAGCACACAACTGGTCAGCAGACCTCAAACAATAAACCGGTTGGAAGTATTGTTGATTTATGGCTCAGTGCTTGCAGCTGTTGCCTTTGAACTCGTTCTGCCCTCTGGATCTCTGCTCAGGACAGACTACTTACTGGTCAAGCTGTCTTGACCAAAGACAAACACTTGTGAACGCCACCTGTGAACATGTCCCCGAGCAGAGAGCACGGCAGTTTGTAGCTGTCAGCCATGATTTATGGATGTGGTTGTGGATGGTTGTCAGTCATTGATGCCTCTAAACCACCTCAGAAAGAACTTGGCTCTCTAAGTACCACCATAATGACCAACATTAAAATACAGTAGCGTAGTAGGCCTAAGTATTCATTGAAAAGAAGGCAGAAGTTATATTTAACAAGTAAATTTTATATTTTGGCCACACAGTTTGAACAATAACACTGTTTGAATTTAGGAAAAGAAAACACTGTACTTTGATCAAGTGATTCTTTGGCGTACCACTAGATCAGACCTGGGCAAATTAAGGCCAGCATGCAGCCCGTTAAGCTTTTCAATCCGTCCCGTTAGACATTCCCAAATAATTATTTTAGATCTTTAAGATGGAAAGTGTAGCTGCCATTATGATGTGCAGTGATGTTTTCTAATGACCGTAAGTCTTGAACTATACAAAGTATTTCAATGGTTGGAATACCAAAGACTATAAAAATTGGACCCATTACCTCCCTGCTTGGCACTCAGCATCAAGGGTTGGAATTGGGGCTTAAATCACCAAAAATTATTCCCGGGCGTGGCCGCCGCTGCTGCTCACTGCTTCCCTCACCTCCCAGGGAGTGATCAAGGGTGATGGGTCAAATACAGAGAATAATTTCGCCACACCTAGTGTGTGTGTGACAATCATTGGTACTTTAACCTTTTTACTAGTTACTATGGTAATCTAATGAGTTACTTCTGGTGGGTTCTTCTTGATGCCGACAGATCTTCTTGACCCCGGTAGACCGTTTGAACCACGTCTTTTGTTGCCACACACAAGTCTCGGTTGCTTTTCAGCAATACATATTCTAGGACTTTTCAGTCCGGCGTGTCTCTACTTCCTGGCTCTGTGTGCGTGTCTCACTCCGCTCTCCTGCATGTGTCTCGCTGTGCTCCAACTCCCAACTCCTACCACGTGTCTCGTTCCGGCTGCTGCTAATAAGGGTCGACAGGTGATTAGATAACAAGCCCCAGCTGGGCAATCTACTCACCTGCCACTGACTTCGAGGCCGGTCCTTACACACCCCGCTCTGCAGCAGGCCCGCAGACCACGCCCCCCTCCACATTACTATGGTAATCTAATTAGTTACTATGGTCATCTAATTAGTTACTATGGTAATCTAATTACTTACTATGGTAATCTAAGTCACAGCAGCTCAGACGAGGCACCAAGCAGTGTGGGTGGGGAGCGTTTCCACAGAGTGTTTCCAGAGCGAGCCTGAAATGCGGGTGTCAGGGACAGACGCGGAAGGAGATTTTTACAACAAACTTCTAAAGCTTAGTGATATATCACATATATCAGATTCAGTGTTGTGTTACTTACTGAAAACCAGTAACTAGTTACAGTTAGTAGTTACTTTAGTTCAAAAGTAACTCGGTTACTAACTCAGTTACTTAAACCATAAAGTAATGCGTTACTGTGAAAAGTAACTTTTTGATTTTTTTTAAGGCTCCCATTAATGCCCTTTTAGCCTTCATTTCAGTACTGTTGTTGCACTGGAGAATAATACAATCTGTTGATCAACTTAAATGCATTTGCATCACTGAACTTTGCTAAGCAATGTGGTCTACAGACAACACACAAAGACAAAGATATGTTTCAAAAGGCCAATTAGTTTCTGGCCAGAACAAATTGACAAAACTATTTTAAATAGCTGCAACATAACATACATAAGTAACAAACCGCACAATAACAACATAGCTGTAATCCTGACTTCACCCAAGGAAGGCACACATGACAAACACACAAAGCCTAACCAGGCATTTTTTTCTCTCAAGGAATTGTGAAATAAAATAATGTCTTCAGTAGATCAACACTGTAGTGACGCCCAGAACACTCTATGCATTTCCCCAGTTTTAGTTTAGAGAAAAAGAAAGATTGGCCTGGCCCACTAGGATCCCTCATTATGTTTGTGAACTTTATAGTCTATACATTTAGAGTGATGTGATAATCAAACACTCTAGAAGTCCAGAATGAAAGAGTATATAAGAGAATTGACAAGAGTGTGTGTACCTTCAGTGCTGAATGATAAGCAGAAGCAGAGTTTGGAGTGTTTTCTTTAGCTTGCTTTCCATGTTTGTGTACTCACTGTCCACTGTGTCCAGGTACTTGGAAAATGTGTTCTGTGCCATTTGCCGTTTGACGCCCGGTATCATGCTAATTAGCTGCCTGAAAGCGGGTGACTCCACTGTAGAAATAGCCTGCATGTCTTCCAGCACATACCCTGCAATGGCTCTATCAATGTTGTCCTGGCTAGCAGTCCCTCCGTTAACATCCAGCCGCTGTTGCTTAGGTGGAGGTGGAGGTGGAGGTGAAGTGTGTCTCTCTTTACTAGCTTTGTCGAAGCATGTTGCTTTTGTAGGTGTTTCAGGAGATTTGAATTGCTGTTTTGGGCAGTAGATAGGATCTTTGATCCAAGACACAACTTACGTTGAACTAAAATGTTGTTTTCTTTGTGCTCGACAAAAGAAAAGTAGTGAGAATATCTCCATGTTAAGAAACTCGACTTCGGCTCCGCCATGATGTCTTGTTGATGGGTGCTGGTTAGCGCCTTGCATGGCAGCTCCCTCCATCAGTGTGTGAATGTGTGTGTGAATGGGTAAATGTGGAAGTAGTGTCAAAGCGCTTTGAGTACCTTGAAGGTAGAAAGCGCTATACAAGTACAACCCATTTGTTGTCAATAAACACAGACACGCTCACTGCTCCCCTCACCTCCCAGTTGGTGATCAAGGGTGATGGGTCAAATGCAGAGATTCATTTCACCACATCTAGTGTGTGTGTGTCTATCATTGGTACTTTAACTTTAACTTTAACTTTAACTGATGACAGGAACATGCTCCATGTTGGCTAGTCAGACAGATGCAGCTTCAAAGGCTGCCACTGCCAACAATAAAAATTTGAATTTGGAAGGCGGAGAGCGTCATTGTAAAAAGATCTATTACATTATTTATGTTTCATTTCTTATGCTCCAGCCCTTGCCTTTTGTTCCACCTTTCTTATTTATTTATCACCCTGAGGGGATTCTGCAGTGATGTGAAAGATGAATATTTTCAATTAGATCCTCTGCGTGTATTTTTGTTTTATTTTGTTGCTTTTCTGCACGCATGTGGTCAGCTCACACTGAGCTATTACAAGCCCAGATTGTCATCTCGTCTCTGCAGGGTTCCCCCGGGCTGCACACCGCAACTGACATAACCCGAGGCCTGCGTGCCTCCTCCCTCTCATTTTCATCACGTGCGTGCGTGCTCTCTCACCACAGGGGTGCTGTGGAACCTGTCGTCGTGCGACGCCGTCAAGATGACAATCATTCACGACGCCTTGACCAGCCTGACCAACACTGTGATCATACCCCATTCGGGCTGGAGCAGCGCCACCTTCGAAGAGGACCACAAGCTGAAATTCCACTCATCACTGGTGCTGAGGAATACCACAGGTTGTTTCAGGTAACATATAGCGCGTGTCCGCCCCCTGGTGGACAACTTATGCAACTGCACTTGTTGTGATTAGGCCTCATTTGCCAGATGAAGGAGTCACATTTGCAAACAGTGTATGTTTTCTGTTAGTGTCAACTAAAATGCACACTAGTGTGCCGTGAGATACCGTCTGGTGTGCCGTGGGAGATTGTCTAATTTCACCTATTTGGGTTAAAATGTTTGCAAACCAGTATATATAGTCTGCAAATGATGTGTTGTTGTTGAGTTTTTGTGCTGTCTAGAGCTCGGCAGAATACTCTTCCATATCAGTAGGTGGCAGCCGTTAGCAAATTGCTTTGCGGGAGGCAGTGTGCAGGTAAAAAGGTGTCTAATGCTTAAACCAAAAATAAACAAAAGGTGAGTGCCCCTAAAAAAGGCATTGAAGCTTAGGGAAGGGTATGCAGAACGAAACTAAAACTGAACTGGCGACAAAGTAAACAAAAACAGAACGCTGGACGACAGCAAAGACTTACTGTGGAGCAAAGACGGCGTCCACAAAGTACATCCGAACATGACGTGACAATCAACAATGTGGCAGCAGGTAGCAAATAAATGTGACCTACACGCTCCCCTGAACAACCAGCAGAGGGCACTGCAGCCAGAGCCACACATTGGACTGATAAGAGATCAGTATCTACATAGGGACAAGGTCATTAAACGGCATTGATACAATAAAATAAGCAGCTAGCACGGTTTTTCAGATGAACTGGATAAATTAGCATTAGCTAATACAACGCTAACGTTAGCTATATCAGGCTCGTTGTGCGTTCTCTCTGTAAAGACGTGGATTGTTTTTGTGCAAAGAACTTTGGGCATGTTGCATATAATGCATATCATGCTCTGTGACCCAGACCGCTCTGTCTGCAGTGCCCTCTGCTGGTTGTTCAGGGGAGTGTGTAGGTCACATTTATTCGTGCATCTGGTTTGTGGTAGAATTGTCTCATCGACACAAAAAGCAAAAAAGCGATCCACATATGCAAATTTAATACAAATACAAATACAAAATCAAGCATATTTATATTCAAATCTCAAAAATATATTTACAAATACACGTTTATTTATACAAATTCTTGATTTATTTGGATGTCACACTTTTATATTTATACATTTTATTTGTATATATTTTCAAATCTCAAAAATATGTTTACTAATCTGCGTTTATTTATACAAATTATTTATTTATTTGTATATCACATTTGTATTTGTATATTTATTAATATATGCATATGTAATAATATCATATTGATATATATAAGTTCAATTCTACTTCTATACATAGATGACGTTTTTTTG
>NC_084560.2:19372920-19442920 GCF_033978685.3 Nerophis lumbriciformis | reverse complement strand
TATTTCATTTTGTATTAATGTACAGTACAGGCCAAAAGTTTGGACACAGCTTCTCCTCATTCAATGTATTTTCTTTATTTCCATGACTATTTACATTGTAGATTGTCACATCAAAACTATGAATGAACACATGTGGAGTTATGTACTTAACAAAAAAAAGGTGAAATAACTCAAAACATGTTTTATATTCTAGTTTCTTCAAAATAGCCACCCTTTGCTCCGATTACTGCTTTGCACACTCTTGGCATTCTCTCCATGAGCTTCAAGAGGTAGTCACCTGGAATGGTTTTCACTTCACAGGTGTCGGCTGATACCGATATTGAGCCAATACGATATCGGCAGAAAATGTGAGGTGAAATTACTCAAACAGAGAACAATGGTAAAAGAAAAAAATACTAGCGTATTTATTATTATTAACTGTAAATCTGGAGTTGACTCATGCTGTCTTTAAATTGACGTGGGGTAGTAATTGTTATTTTGGCGACACTGGCCAAAAGTCATTAAGATTGAATGCACTTCAAAATGGGAAACATCACTTGACAGTCACATGGCTGTCATCAGTGTGTAATATACTATTATCACCTCCTTTAGTTCATTTAAAGAGAGTACTACTGAGAGTATACAACCGCTGAAGTTAACAAGGTAGGAGTTCAGACCCGACTGGACAGGTTTTTTTTTGGAGCACTTTGTCATACCGTTGTCACATTGTTGTGAGCGTTTTTTCCCTGATGTTTATTTGCAGCACTTTGCCAATGTTTTTGGCAGCAAGAGCCATCTAATTACAGGAACATGCTACATGCTGGCTTATGCACAATAACTTATTAAGTTAAACTCATGACGCAGTAAGTTTAATGATGCGGACACATTTGTTACTGGATACTTTCTGATACTCTTGTGCCTTTGGGGACTTTGTATATGTAAGTAATATGCAACTATAATTATTTGATACCTGCAGTATTGTTAAATTAGGGACACGTTTTTACAAATGTGTAGCTAATGTGTGCTGAGCTGTTGTGTAGCTGCTGGCTCCTAGTTGTCTATAGCCTACCTTGTAAATGACTTCACTGAAACACAAGAAAATGGTGTCTACTTTTTGGAGGGTAAAATACTAGTTGTAGAAATAATTGGAAACTCAATATAAAACTACATGGTGTTCCTGGGATTAAAGGCCTCACATTTTCTCCTCCAAACTTATTGCTGGGTATTGTGGCCAAACAGCTCAATTTTTGTTGCATCTGACATCACATGGACAAAGATAAGACCTTCTGGAGGAAAGTTCTGTGGTCAGATGGAACAAAAAGTGGCCAAACAGGTCATTTTTTGTTCTGTGGTCAGATGGAACAAAAAGTGGCCAAACAGGTCATTTTTTGTTCCATCTGACCACAGAACTTTCCTCCAGAAGGTCTTATCTTTGTCCATGAGATGTCAGATGCAACAAAAATTGAGCTGTTTGGCCACAATACCCAGCAATATGTTTGGAGGAGAAAAGGTGAGGCCTTTAATCCCAGGAACACCATACTTACCGTCAAGCATGGTGGTAGTAGTATTATGCTCTGGGCCTGTTTTGCTGCCAATGGAACTGGTGCTTTACAGAGAGTAAATGGGACAATGAAAAAGGAGGATAAAATACTAGTTGTAGAAATTATTGGCAACTCAATATAATACTACCACCACCATGCTTGACGGTAGGATTGGTGTTCCTGGGATTAAAGGCCTCACCTTTTTTCCTCCAAACATATTGCTGGGTATTGTGGCCAAACAGCTCAATTTTTGTTGCATCTGACATCACATGGACAAAAATAAGACCTTCTGGAGGAAAGTTCTGTGGTGAGATGGAACAAAAAGTGGCCAAACAGGTCATTTTTTGTTCAGTGGTCAGATGGAACAAAAAGTGGCCAAACAGGTCATTTTTTGTTCCATCTGACCACAGAACTTTCCTCCAGAAGGTCTTATCTTTGTCCATGAGATGTCAGATGCAACAAAAATTGAGCTGTTTGGCCACAATACCCAGCAATATGTTTGGAGGAGAAAAGGTGAGGCCTTTAATCCCAGGAACACCATACTTACCGTCAAGCATGGCGGTGGTAGTATTATGCTCTGGGCCTGTTTTGCTGCCAATGGAACTGGTGCTTTAAATGTGACAATGAAAAAGGAGGATAAAATACTAGCTGTAGAAATTATTGGAAACTCAATATAATACTACCACCACCATGCTTGACGGTAGGCATGGTGTTCCTGGGATTAAAGGCCTCACCTTTTCTCCTCCAAACATATTGCTGGGTATTGTGGCCAAACAGCTCAATTTTTGTTGCATCTGACATCACATGGACAAAGATAAGACCTTCTGGAGGAAAGTTCTGTGGTCAGATGGAACAAAAAGTGGCCAAACAGGTCATTTTTCTGTTCTGTGGTCAGATGGAACAAAAAGTGGCCAAACAGGTCATTTTTTGTTCCATCTGACCACAGAACTTTCCTACAGAAGGTCTTATCTTTGTCCATGTGATGTCAGATGCAACAAAAATTGAGCTGTTTGGCCACAATACCCAGCAATATGTTTGGAGGAGAAAAGGTGAGGCCTTTAATCCCAGGAACACCATACTTACCGTCAAGCATGGTGGTAGTAGTATTATGCTCTGGGCCTGTTTTGCTGCCAATGGAACTGGTGCTTTACAGAGAGTAAATGGGACAATGAAAAAGGAGGATAAAATACTAGTTGTAGAAATTATTGGCAACTCAATATAATACTACCACCACCATGCTTGACGGTAGGATTGGTGTTCCTGGGATTAAAGGCCTCACCTTTTTTCCTCCAAACATATTGCTGGGTATTGTGGCCAAACAGCTCAATTTTTGTTGCATCTGACATCACATGGACAAAAATAAGACCTTCTGGAGGAAAGTTCTGTGGTGAGATGGAACAAAAAGTGGCCAAACAGGTCATTTTTTGTTCAGTGGTCAGATGGAACAAAAAGTGGCCAAACAGGTCATTTTTTGTTCCATCTGACCACAGAACTTTCCTCCAGAAGGTCTTATCTTTGTCCATGAGATGTCAGATGCAACAAAAATTGAGCTGTTTGGCCACAATACCCAGCAATATGTTTGGAGGAGAAAAGGTGAGGCCTTTAATCCCAGGAACACCATACTTACCGTCAAGCATGGCGGTGGTAGTATTATGCTCTGGGCCTGTTTTGCTGCCAATGGAACTGGTGCTTTAAATGTGACAATGAAAAAGGAGGATAAAATACTAGCTGTAGAAATTATTGGAAACTCAATATAATACTACCACCACCATGCTTGACGGTAGGCATGGTGTTCCTGGGATTAAAGGCCTCACCTTTTCTCCTCCAAACATATTGCTGGGTATTGTGGCCAAACAGCTCAATTTTTGTTGCATCTGACATCACATGGACAAAGATAAGACCTTCTGGAGGAAAGTTCTGTGGTCAGATGGAACAAAAAGTGGCCAAACAGGTCATTTTTCTGTTCTGTGGTCAGATGGAACAAAAAGTGGCCAAACAGGTCATTTTTTGTTCCATCTGACCACAGAACTTTCCTACAGAAGGTCTTATCTTTGTCCATGTGATGTCAGATGCAACAAAAATTGAGCTGTTTGGCCACAATACCCAGCAATATGTTTGGAGGAGAAAAGGTGAGGCCTTTAATCCCAGGAACACCATACTTACCGTCAAGCATGGTGGTGGTAGTATTATGCTCTGGGCCTGTTTTGCTGCCAATGGAACTGGTGCCTTACAGAGAGTAAATGGGACAATGAAAAAGGAGGATAAAATACTAGTTGTAGAAATTATTGGCAACTCAATATAATACTACCACCACCATGCTTGACGGTAGGAATGGTGTTCCTGGGATTAAAGGCCTCACCTTTTTTCCTCCAAACATATTGCTGGGTATTGATGTCAAAATTGGACCGGGACACCTTGAGATGCCACAAATTAATTAAACACAAGTACCGGTACACATATTAGTAGTAGAAAACAGCATTAGAATTTGCTGTGGTCTAAGTGAACATAAGATGACTCCGGATATATTTTTTTTGGGGGGGGGGAAAGAGGCAATTAAAAACAAGAATTTTAGACACTTTGTTCAAGTGTCTAAAAGTCACTGGTAAGTAAGCTGCTCTTTTTTGTCTCCTCCGTGCCCGCCATCAGATAGTGGAGAACTGCATTTGCACGCTAAGGAATCTGTCCTATCGCTTGGAGCTGGAGCTGCCGCCGTCCCGACTCATAGGGGTGCAGGAGGTGGACGGCCTCCTGGGCAGCGAGTCGCCCTCTAAAGACTTGACCTCCAGCTGCTGGGGCAAAAAGAAGAAGAAGAAGAAAAAGAACTCCCAAGAAGACACTGTAATTGTGCAGAAAAAGACACGTCAATGATGAAATATCTGTTTAATAGCCAGTGGTTGTTTCCTCAGTGGGACGGTGTGGGGCCCATCCCTGGCTTCTCCAAGCCGCCCACGGGGGCTGAGATGCTGTGGCACCCTGCTGTGGTTAAGCCTTACTTGACACTCCTCGCTGAGAGCTCCAACCCCTCAACACTGGAGGGCGCTGCTGGGTCACTTCAGAACCTTTCCGCAGGCAACTGGAAGGTACTTAGTTGCAGTCTACACTAGGGTTGTAAGTAGGGATGTCCGATAATGGCTTTTTGCCTATATACGATATTGTCCAACTCTTTAATTACCGATACCGATATCAACCGATATATGCAGTCGTGAAATTAACACATTATTATGCCTAATTTGGACAACCAGGTATGGTGAAGATAAGGTACTTTAAAAAATATATATAAAATAAAATAAGATAAATAAATTAAAAACATTTTCTTGAATAAAAAAGAAAGTAAAACAATATAAAAGCACTTACATAGAAACTAGTAATTAATGAAAATGAGTAAAATTAACTGTTAAAGGTTAGTACTATTAGTGGACCAGCAGCACGCACAATCATGTGTGCTTACGGACTGTATCCCTTGCAGACTGTATTGATATATATTGATATATAATGTAGGAACCAGAATATTAATAACAGAAAGAAACAACCCTTTTGTGTGAATGAGGGGGAGGGAGGTTTTTTGGGTTGGTGCACTAATTGTAAGTGTATCTTGTGTTTTTTATGTTGATTTAATAAAAAAAATAAAAAAATGATACCGATAATTAAAAAAAAACGATACCGATAATTTCCGATATTAAATTTTAACGCATTTATCGGCCGATAATATCGGCAGGCCGATATTATCGGACATCCCTAGTTGTAAGGTATACCGGTATTAGTATAGTACCGCGATACTAATGTATCATGTTCGGTACTATACGGCCTCTAAAAAAGTACCAGTCTATCCGCAGTCTGCAATGTTATAGCTACTTCTAAATCACTAATCAAGTACGTTTATTTCAAGAAACGTCCCTGTAGGATCAGTAATAGTTATACATGCTTCACTACACACCAGAGTCATGGCATTGGAAGTGCTAGTAATGGTCTACTAGGTTAAGACAGGACTTCACTATATTCAATCGTTAACCATTAAGACGATCAGCTCGCTTTTGAACACACTGCACACAGTTGAATGAAGAGCATACTTAGTCACACACAATAACTTTAAAACAGACTGTAAAATGTACAAATTCATGTGCGTTACGTAATTTTTTTGAATTTGGTGCAGACCACTTCACTGCAAGTGAGATCATTATGATGAATCATTTTTATATCCTCCAATATTTGAATGGATTGAATGTCACGTATGAACAACGCCAACACTGTCATAAACATGTGCCATATAGGGAAAGTACACTAAACAACAATGACAAACACATTTTGGGAGAATATTTTGCACTACACTACAGAACTAATTCCCAGAATTCCCTGCAGCACCAACTCTTCCGGGACGCTACAATATAAACAAACGCCATTGGTGGATTCTACACCTAACCAAGAACAGGAGCTTATCTAGTTGATACATCAATATTTTTTAGCATCGCAAAATCTTCTTTCGTTTTTTTTTTTTTAAATGTATATAATGTTTATAAAGTCAGGAAATATGTCCCTGGACACATGAGGACTTTGAATATGACCAATGTATGATCCTGTAACTACTTGCTATCGGATTGATACCTAAATGTGTGGTATCATCCAAAACTAATGTAAAGTATCAAACAAGAGAAGAATAAGTAATTATTACATTTTAACAGAAGTGTAGATAGAACATGTTAAAAGAGGAAGTAAGTAGATATTAACAGTAAATGAACAAGTAGATTAATAATTAATTTTGTACCACTTGTCCTTTGTAATGTTGACAAAATAATAGGTAGATAAATGACACAATATAAAGTTAAAGTTAAAGTTAAAGTTAAAGTACCAATGATTGTCACACACACACTAGGTGTGGCGAGATTATTCTCTGCATTTGACCCATCACCCTTGATCACCCCCTGGGAGGTGAGGGGAGCAGTGGGCAGCAGCGGTGGCCGCGCCCGGGAATCATTTTGGTGATATGTTACTGCATATGTCAGCAGACTAATTAGGAGCCTTTGTTTGCTTACTTACTAATAAAAGAGAAGTTGTCTTGTATGTTTACTATTTTATTTAAGGACAAACTTGCAATAATAAACATATGTTTAATGTACCCTAAGATTTTTTGCCAAAATAAATCCAATAATTACATTTATTGTGGTCCCCTTTATTTAGAAAAGTACCGAAAAGTACTGAAATACAATGGTACCGATACCAAAATATTGGTACTGAGCCAACACTAGTCCACACACACTCAGCATAATTGCCAGAATACCACAACCACAATATTATTGTTTCTCTTTGAAAACGATATCATCTTCCTGTGTGGCCGCAGTTTGCAGCCTACATCCGTGCCGCGGTGCGTAAGGAGAAAGGACTGCCCATACTGGTGGAGTTGCTGCGGATGGATAATGACCGGGTGGTGTGTTCGGTGGCCACTGCGCTGAGAAACATGGCCCTCGACGTCCGGAACAAAGAGCTTATAGGTGAGGGGTCACACTCACCCAGTTTCCATTGCACACGTTTGAACTTATTTGCACGACAACATTACAATTCAATGTTTGAGTTATTCAGCGGTGAGTCAACCTTTGTACAAACCCCGTTTCCATATGAGTTGGGAAATTGTGTTAGATGTAAATATAAACGGAATACAATAATTTGCAAATCATTTTCAACCCATATTCAGTTGAATATGCTACAAAGACAACATATTTGATGTTCAAACTGATAGATAACCATTTTTTTTTTTTGCAAATAATCATTAACTTTAGAATTTGATGCCAGCAACACGTGACAAAGAAGTTGGGAAAGGTGGCAATAAATACTGATAAAGTTGAGGAATGCTCATCAAACACTTATTTGGAACATCCCACAGGTGAACATGTGGGTGCCATGATTGGGTATAAAAGTAGATTCCATGAAATGCTCAGTCATTCACAAACAAGGATGGGGCGAGGGTCACCACTTTGTCAACAAATGCGTGAGCAAATTGTTGAACAGTTTAAGAAAAACCTTTCTCAACCAGCTATTGCAAGGAATTTAGGGATTTCACCATCTACGGCCCGTAATATCATCAAAGGGTTCAGAGAATCTGGAGAAATCACTGCACGTAAGCAGCTAAGCCTGTGACCTTCGATCCCTCAGGCTGTACTGCATCAACAAGCGACATCAGTGTGTAAAGGATATCACCACATGGGCTCAGGAACACTTCAGAAACCCACTGTCAGTAACTGGGCCTGAGCTCATCTAAGATGGACTGATACAAATTGGAAAAGTGTTCTGTGGTCTGACGAGTCCACATTTCAAAATGTTTTTGGAAACTGTGGACGTCGAAAGAACCATCCGGATTGTTTTAGGCGCAAAGTTGAAAAGCCAGCATCTGTGATGGTATGGGGGTGTATTAGTGGCCAAGACATGGGTAACTTACACATCTGTGAAGGCGCCGTTAATGCTGAAAGGTACATACAGGTTTTGGAGCAACATATGTTGCCATCCAAGCAACGTTACCATGGACGCCCCTGCTTATTTCAGCAAGACAATGCCAAGCCACGTGTTATCAACGTGGCTTTATATATATATAATATATATATATATATATAATATATAATATACATATACATGTATAGGCTATTGTATGTGTGTATATATTATTTTATTTTACATGCAGTCGGCTTTAGGCCCCTGGCCAAATTTTCTCGCCCAATGCGGCCTCTGAGTCAAAAAGTTTAGACACCTCTCCAGTAAACTCTTTCTCTTCTGCTGTAAATTGGTTCCAGGCCTGGCCATGGTAAATAAATGTTTGCGCAGTACGAATTATTGTTTATAAACGGAATAATTGCATAGCTCGAGGATTAAAAAAAAGTTTTTACAACTTTCTAAATATAGTTTTTAACATTAAGAAAGCCCTCCAGACATGAAATAACACCCACATACCGAGTCATACCAAAGACTATAAGGATCAAGGGTTGGAATTGGGGGTTAAATCACCAAAAATGATTCCGGGCGCGGCCACCGCTGCTGCTCACTGCTCCCCTCAAGGGTGATGGGTCAAATGCAGAGAATAATTTTGCCACACCTAGTGTGTGTGAGACAATCATTGGTACTTTAACTTTAACTTAACTTTAACTCATCCCTCCCTCCTTCCTCTTCCTCAGGGAAATACGCCATGAGAGACCTGGTCAACCGCCTCCCCGGCGGAAACACCAGCTCGCTGTCGGACGAGACGGTGGCGGCCATCTGTTGCACCCTGCACGAGGTCACCAGCAGAAACATGGAGAACGCCAAGGCCCTGGCGGACACGGGCGGCATCGAGAAGCTGGTCAACATCACCAAGGGCAGAGGAGACAGGTGTGCTAATGCGGCGAGTGGTCGTCTCAACACTTTTAGTCAGGCCGGCCTGACTTGGCTAATGTGTGCACGTGCTCAGATGATGCTCAGTGGTTTCCTCGCAAACACACCAAGACACACAGTCTTGCCGCCACAGGGAAGGTGGTTCAGTGTGCAATGAGGTCAAAATGTCCCAGCGGAACCGCTTTTATTTTAGCCTGATTTTAAAGGCCTACTGAAATGCCATTTTCTTATTTAAACGGGGATAGCAGGTCCATTCTATGTGTCATACTTGATCATTTCGCGATATTGCCATATTTTTGCTGAAAGAATTTAGTAGAGAACATCGACGATAATGTTCGCAACTTTTGGTCGCTGATAAAAAAGCCTTGCCTGTACCGGAAGTAGCAGACGAGTAGCGTGACGTCACAGGTTGTGGAGCTCCTCACATCCGCACATTGTTTACAATCATGGCCACCAGCAGCGAGAGCGATTCGGACCGAGAAAGCGACGATTTCCCCATTAATTTGAGCGAGGATGAAAGATTCGTGGATGAGGAAAGTGAGAGTGAAGGACTAGAGGGCAGTGGGAGCGATTCAGATAGGGAAGATGCTGTGAGAGGCGGGTGGGACCTGATATTCAGCTGGGAATGACTAAAACAGTAAATAAACACAAGACATATATATACTCTATTAGCCACAACACAACCAGGCTTATATTTAATATGCCACAAATTAATCCCGCATAACAAACACCTCCCCCCTCCCGTCCATATAACCCGCCAATACAACTCAAACACCTGCACAACACACTCGATCCCGCAGCCCAAAGTACCGTTCACCTCTCCGAAGTTCATACAGCACATATATTTCCCCAAAGTCCCCAAAGTTACGTACGTGACATGCACATAGCGGCACACACGTAATGGCAAGCGATCAAATGTTTAGAAGCCGCAGCTGCATTCGTACTCACGGTACCGCGTCTGCGCATCCAACTCAAAGTCCTCCTGGTAAGAGTCTCTGTTGTCCCAGTTCTCCACAGGCCAATGGTAAAGCTTGACTGTCATCTTTCGGGAATGTAAACAATGAAACACCGGCTGTGTTTGTGTTGTTACTGCAGTCGGCCGCAATACGCCGCTTCCCACCTACAGCTTTCTTCTTTGCTTTCTCCATTGTTCATTGAACAAATTGCAAAAGATTCACCAACACAGATGTCCAGAATACTGTGGAATTTTGCGATGAAAACAGACGACTTAATAGCTGGCCACAATGCTGTCCCAAAATGTCCTCTACAATCCGTGACGTCACGCGCTGACGTCATCATACCGAGACGTTTTCAGCAGGATATTTCGCGCGGAATTTAAAATTGCACTTTAGTAAGCTAACCCGGCCGTATTGGCATGTGTTGCAATGTTAAGATTTCATCATTGATGTATAAACTATCAGACTGCATGGTCGGTAGTAGTGGGTTTCAGTAGGCCTTTAAATTCCGTATGAAACACGCACCCTTTCCTCAATGATACTGCATATTACTGCACCTGAATACTACTTCCTGTCAACGCCGATACTCTTGTGTGTGTGTTCCAGGTTCTCTCTGAAGGTGGTCAAGGCAGCTGCTCAGGTGCTGAACACACTGTGGCAATATCGAGATCTACGGGCCATCTATAAGAAAGTAAGAAAACGTTCATTTTTTTATGTGTTTTTAGTCCTCACAGAGAACAGAAAACATTGCACTCAAATGTTAAAAGTGTAAATGTATTTAGTTTTTAACCTCTTAAGGCCCAAGCTGTTTGTTTACATGTTTTTTTTTTTATTTCACTTTGCTATTTGGGCTTATTGGACCCTAATTAGAATAAAAACTAAGAATCATCTTTTGATATGATGTACTTAGTCCATAAGTACACAAACGTGTACTTCATGTTTAGTGACATGCTAATTCTTATTTTTACACATTTTTTCTCCAAATTCCATTGTATGTTATACTCTTCTGACACCACCAGATGGCAGTATAAGTGTCCACATAAGCGGCCATAAGACCCCAATTCAGTAGTGTACACAATTTTGGAAATAAGAGTTAAAAGGTACTGTCCACGCATGTGGCCACTAAGCCTTTAGAGTTAATACATACCTCGATTTACAAACCCCCTCTATTCGCAAACTTTTCGGTTTACGAACTTTTAGACTGGGCCGAGCATGCTTCAGTGTGCGAACTATGTCTCTGTGTGCGAACGCTTCATTCATTTTTGAACAGATTGAGGAAGCCGGCTTCCCTTCCACGGCAAGTTTTTAATTGTGGTGAGATTGTGTGAGTTTTTTTTCACAGCAGGAGTAGAAGACGAGTCTCTTTCAAGCTCTTTTACCTCGTTTGTTTGATGTACACTACTGTGTAGCGCTCACAGTGTATACATTTTCACTAAAATGTGGACTTCCGTAGATACTAGAACCAATTATTCATATCTATTTTCTGGGTGTTGTTGATAAATGGCTTTCGCTTTGCATAGTGATGACATGACACGACGTCCACAGTTTCCAAAAACAATTTGAAATGTGGACTCGTCAGACCACAGAACACTTTTCCACTTTGCATCAGTCCATCTCAGATGAACTTGGGCACAAAGAAGCCGGCGGCGTTTCTGGGTGTTGTTGATAAATGGCTTTCGCTTTGCATAGTAGAGTTTTAACTTGCACTTACAGATGTAGCGACGGACTGTAGTTACTGACAGTGATTTTCTGAAGTGTTCCTGAGCCCATGTGGTGATACCCTTTACGCACTGATGTCGCTTTTTGATGCAGTACCGCCTGAGGAATCGAAGGTCACGGGCTTTTGATTTTTCCAGATTCTCTAAACCTTTTGATGATATTACGGACCCTAGATGGTGAAATCCCTAAATTCCTTGCAATAGCTCGCTGAGAAATGTTGCTCTTAAACTGTTCGACAATTTGTTCATGCATTTGTTGACAAAGTGGTGACCCTCGCCCCATCCTTGTTTGTGAATGACTGAGCATTTCTGCTTTTATACCCAATCATGGCACCCACCTGTTCCCAATTAACCTGTTCGCCTGTGGGATGTTCCAAATAAGTGTTTGATGAGCATTCCTCAACTTTCTCAGTCTTTTTTGCCACTTGTGCCAGCTTTTTTGAAACATGTCGTCACCATCAAATTGCAAATGAGCTAATATTTGCCAAAAAATAACAAAGTTTTCCAGTTTGAATGTTAAATATGTTGTCTTTGCAGTCTATTCAATTGAATATAAGTTGAAAAGGATTTGCAAATCATTGTATTCTGTTTTTATTTACCATTTACACAACGTGACAACTTCACCGCTTTTTATGTTTTGTAAATGCTGTAACTTCACAGTTGTAATTTTACAGTAAATTACAATAAAATGCAACTATCTGCAGGGTTCGTACGGGTGCTTGAAAACCTTGAAAATGCTTGGATTTTAATGTTGTGTTGTCAAGGTTTGAAAAATGCTAAAATTTTGGGTGAAGTGTTTGTAAATGCTTGGAAATGTTCATCATATTTCTCGGCAGTCTGAATAATAATGTTATTATTCAGACTGCTAATCATGTAAGTGTTTGACGAGCATTCCTCAACTTTCTCAGTCTTTTTTGCCACTTGTGCCAGCTTTTTTATAACATGTCGCCGGCGTCAAATTCCAAATGAGGTAATATTTGCAAAAAAATAACAAAGTTTACCAGTTGGAACATTAAGTATCTTGTCTTTGCAGTCTATTCAATTGAATATAAGTTGAAAAGGGTTAGCAAATCATTGTATTCTGTTTTTATTTACCATTTACACAACGTGACAGTTGTATATTTTTGTGCTTCCTGACAGGATGGATGGACACAAAACCACTTCCTCACTCCTGTGTCAACGCTCGAACGAGACCGGTTCAAGTCCCAGCCCACCCTCCCCACGGGCAGTATTCAGATGTCCCCTCTCAACCATCCTGGTCAGGTTTAAAAAAAAAAAAAAAAAAATGTTTTTATCATCATTCCACTCGTCTTGCCTGGTGGAATGTTCCGCTCATTTGCCTCTTCTCTCCCGTGTGTAGCCGCCAGCGCCATGTCGTCTCCCGCCATGCTGGGCGTGAGAGACCACAGGGACACGGTCAGAGATTATCAGAGGGCACCGTCGACTATGCAATTTTATAACTACCAGGTGGACAACAGTATTCACAAAAGTCAGTACACAGGTATGCAAAACATGGCTTCCCTCGGGGGCTTTTCGCTTTTGTCGGCCTCACAATGCTTTGAGCGCACTGACTTTCTCTTCCTGCCAAACACTTTCACTCCTATTTGGGTCATCCGATGAACACTTGACTGTTATGCCAAGTTCAACTGCAGCAATATGAAAATACACTATATCGCCAAAAGTATTTGGCCACCCATCCAAATAATGAGAATCAGGTGACTGGTGTATGAAATCAAGCACTTAGGCATGGAGACTGTTTCTACAAACATGTGTGAGAGAATGGGCCGCTCTCAGTGATTTCCAGCATGGAACTGTCATAGGATGCCACCTGTGCAACAAATCCAGTCGTGAAATTTCCTCGCTCCTAAATATTCCTAAGTCCACTTTATTATAAGAAAAGTGAAGAGTTTGGGAACAACAGCAACTCAGCCACCAAGTGGTAGGCTACGTAAATGTCAAGACTAGGACTATGGTGTGTTTGTTTTCCCGAGATGCAAGTAAAGCTGGACTGGTCATGGCGTGAAGGTGAATACATATTTATTTATAACACTAAAAGGAACAAAAAGCGCGCTCAAGGCGGATGTACAAACTTGACTAACGAAACAAAAAGACTTGCACGGGGGCAAAAAAACTGTGAACAATTAAACAAAAACACTAACTGTGGCATTAATAGAAAAAAACTTACTTGGACATGGCATGAAGTGCGCAGAGGTAGACAGAGTGTGACAGGGGTATGAATACGGGATTTCGCCAGGACGACGAACTAAAAACAATGAACTTAAATACTACCTACATGATTAACGAAAACAGGTGCGTGACTCAAAACGTGAAACAGGTGCGTGACGTGACAGGTGAAAACTAATGGTTGCTATGGTGACAAAAAAAAGTGCACAAAAAGTCCAAAAACAAAAACGAACATGACCAAAACAAAAACATGATCACACAGACATGACAGTAAACTGACAAGAGAGGGGTCAGCGGATGCTGAAGTGCATAGTTGCTACAGAGCTCCAAACTTCATGTGACCTTCCAATTAGCCCACGTACAGTACGCAGAGAGCTCCATAGCCGAGCAGCTGCATCTAAGCCATACATCACCCAAGTCCAATGCAAAGCGTGGGATGCAGTGGTGTAAAGCACGTCAACACTGGACTCTAAAGCAGTGGAGACGCCTTCTCTGGAGTGATGAATCACGCTTTTCCATCTGGCAATCTGATGGCCCAGTCTGGGTTTGGAGGTTGCCAGGAGAACGCTACATTTCAGACGCCATTGTGCCGAGTGTGAGATTTGATGGAGGAGGAATTATGGTGTGGGGTTGTTTTTCAGGAGTCGGGCTTGGCCCCTTAGTTCCAGTGAAAGGAACTTTGAATGCTCCAGGATACCAAAACATTTTGGATAATTCTATGGGATGGCACTTCAAGTTAATTTGTGAGTCAAGGCAGGTGGCCAAATACTTTTGGCAATATAGTGTCTGTTAGACACCTGCAAGACTAAGTCAGGCCGCAGTTCTGCACCACTGCAAACTAAAACCAGAATGGTAAACCTTGTAAAAGCCGGTCTTGCTATTAATATGAGTCTAAAGCAGACTTGGGCAAATTAAGACCCGGGGGCCCTATGTGGCCCGTTTAACTTTTCAATCTGGCCCGCCAGACATTCCCCAAATATTTTTTTTTTTAGATGTGTAAGATGTAAAGCAGGGGTGCTCACACTTTTTCTGCAGGCGAGCTACTTTTCAATTGATCAAGTCGTGGGGATCTACCTCATTCATATATATAATTTATATTTACTTATTTATGAAATATATGTTTTTGTTAACAAGTTAAAGGTGTTTAATGATAATGCAAGTATGTTTAATACATATAGTTAATATTGTTAAAAAATTAAAGGTGTTTAATGATAATACAAGTATGTTTAATACATATAGTTAATATTGTTAACAAGTAAAAGGTGTTTAAAGATAATACAAGCATGTTTAACACATATAGTTAATATTGTTAAAAAATTAAAGGTGTTTAATGATAATACAAGAATGTTTAATACATATAGTTAATATTGTTAACAACTTAAAGGTGTTTAAAGATAATATAAGCATGTTTAACACATATAATTAATATTGTTAACAAGTTAAAGGTGTTTAAAGATAATACAAGCATGTTTAACACATATAGTTAATATTGTTAATAAGTTAAAGGTGTTTAAAGATAATACAAGCATGTTTAACACATATAGATTCCTTTCTTTCATGAAGACAAGAATATAAGTTGGTTTATTACCTGATTCTGATGACTTGCATTGATTGGAATCAGACAGTAGTGATGATAACGTCCGCATTTTCGAATGGAGGAGAAAAAAAGTCCTCCTTTCTGTCCAATACCACATGAAAGTGGTTGGTTTTTGGCATCTTATTTGTCCAGCTTCCGTACTCTTTTGTATACACTTTACAAGAAATACATTGTCGGCAAACTCCGTAGCTTGCTAGCTTGTGCATGCCAGTTTTCTGAGACTCTTATTTTGTTAGCGCAACCGTGCAACTGTGCAGTCGGTCTTTGGAGTTTTGACGACAGGTACAGCGCCAGAGTCTGTTGAAATAAAGTGTTTCTCGCCTTCCTGTCGGTAATTTTAATGAGCTGGCAGCAGCCAGCGTCATCTCAGAAGACCCTCAGGTGCCGTGAATGTCAATCAAGTGACGAAAGTGACGTCATAGTGAAGATTTATGATCGCTCATTTTTAGGACTATTTTTTTAATGCCTGGCTGGTGATCGACTGACACACCCTCCGAGATCGACCGGTAGCTCGCGATCGACGTAATGAGCACCCCTGATGTAAAGTGTAGCCGCCATTATAATGTGCAGTGATGTTTTCTAATGACCGTAAGTCTTCAACTATACTAAGTATTTCAATGGTTGGAATCTGCAGTTTTGCCTGATATACTAGTTACTATGATAATCTAATTAGTTACTATGGTAATCTAATTAGTTACTATGGTAATCCAAGTCACAGAAGCTCAGACGAGGAACCAAGCAGTGTGGGTGAAGAGCGTTTCCACAGAGTGTTTCCAGACGTGGAGGGAGATTTTTACAACCAAGTTCTAAAGCTTAGTGATATATCAGATGTATCAGATCATAGGTGGGGTTTTTTTTACCCTTCACATTCATATTTCCATGTGTTTGTTGCATTTTTGTTGCCTTTCGCTTGGTTGTAAAATATGTGGATGGAGAGGGTGTGTGACGTTCATATGTTGTCAATATTCAGTGTTTTATCCTTCATAGTTAATATTGTAAATCACACATTCTTTATTTTCATGTACATTCCGGGTGTTTCATTCAGTAAAAAAAATGTAAAATTCCATTCTGTTTTTTAAGTAGGTCTGTCATAATGTTTTTAGCATTCAGAAATTATTGTGAGGTTTTGTATTAGTGTTCCTAAAAATAGATATACCGGCCCCCAGACACATTTTTTTTCTCAAAATTTGGCCCCCTGAGTCAAAATAATTGCCCATTCTTGGTCTGAAGCTACAAGTTGAGGCTTGTAAAATTGACACTTTATTCTCATACACACATTTTTCTAATATATTTTATCCTCGAAAAATGGTAATGAAATTACTACTGTATGTTAATAAAAACATTTTTTAACTATGATACATTTTAGATACATATATTTGTTTATTTATGGTAATATTACAAGATAATTCTATTAACATTACGATTTTCTTCTCATTGGATTACATTTGTTTGTAATCACAACTTTTTTTTTAAAAGACTTGACAAGATTTTGGTAAAAGAATGACTTTTCCTCTCCCAGTGTTTTTTTTCGTAATTATGTTATTTTTGGAAATAGCTATGTTTTTTGTATTGACATCTTTTTTTTATAGTTACAGATTAATATTGATCGCTTGACAACACTACAAGTTACTTTGTTTTAGTAAAATTACAATTTTGTTTCTGTAATATTATGGCTTTGTCATCTTAAAATAACAAATGTACTCTCATCAAATTACAACTTTTTTAGTAAAACTGTAACTTTATTTCATATGACGCTATTTGACAACAATTACAACTTTTTTCACCTAATATATTTTTGACGTGATGTTAATTTAGTAAAAAATAAAATTGTTGGTCGTACAATTACTTTATATTATTAAATAATTGACTTTTTTCTCGTAATATTATGACTGTATCATTTTAAAATAATAAATGTATTCTCACCATCCAACTTTTTTTTAGTAAAACTAATCGGTTTGAGTAAAATGACAACCTTTTTTGCCTAATAAATTCTTCTCACAGTCACGTTAATTTGATTATTTTTTATTTTATTTTTTTGTAGTACAATTACTTTTAGTAAATATTTGACTTTGTTTTCTTAATATTATGACTTCATCATCCAAAAAATACAAATGTAATCTCATCAGATTAAAAAATTTTTTTAGTAATGCTAACTTTTTTTCTCAGAATAATCCATTAGAGTAAAATGACAGCTTTTTTTGCTTACCGGTAATATATTTGTCTCATAGTGATGTTAATTTAGTCAAATGTAATTTTTTTGTAGCACAATTGCTTAATTTCAGTATACATACAACAGTGTTCTGGTAATATTATGACTTCATCATCGCAAAATAAAACATGTATTCCCAACAAATTAAGGTTTTTTTGTTATACTGTAATTTTTGTCACATGAATCTATTTGAGTAAAATGACATCTTTTTTTGCCAAATATATTTTTATTAGTGACGTTAATCGAGTAAAAAAAAAATGTTTTATGGTACAATCAATTTATTTGAGTAAAATGACTATGTATTACTAATGTATTACAACTTCATCATCTTAAAATGACACATGTCGTTTCATGAAATTACAACTTTCATTTTTAGTAAAACTAACGTTTGACTCCAAAATCTACTTTTTTTTGGCCTAATGTATAATATTGAGGTCTTTTCTCATTAATTTACCTTTTTAAAGTTAATGATTAATCTGATTTTCTTTAAATGTAATTGTTTGGCAGCACTACTTGTAAAACACTTACTTTATTTCAGTCAAATTACGACTTTGTTTTCGTATTACTAGGAATTATTTATCCTAAAAAGACAATGTGTTCTCATCAAATTACAACTGTTTTACTAAAACGTTTTTTAATATATTTTTTATTTAATTAGAATTACTACTTTTTTCACCTGGTATATTTTTCTAGTCGTGATGTTAGTTTAGTCGAATAACATTTTGTTGTAGTTCAATTACTTGATTTTAGTAACAAGTTTTTCCTTCCTTCCTTCCTTCCTTCCTTCTTAAAGTAAATTAATCATTAAAATAAAACTTTGTTTTCACAATATTATGACTTTTTTTAATCGTAAAACCACAACTTTTTGTAGTTCAATTACCGTATTTTTCGGAGTATAAGTCGCACCTGCCGAAAATGCATAATGAAGAAGGAAAAAAACATATATAAATCGCACTGGAGCCCGGCCAAACTATGAAAAAATACTGCGACTTATAGTCCGAAAAATACGGTACTTGATTTTAGTAACATTATGACTTTGTCCTCATAATATCATGACTTTTTCATCTTAACATTTTTTTTAATAACGTTTTTCCTTCCTTCCTTCCTTCCTTCCTTCCTTCCCTCCTTCTTAAAGTAAATTAATCATTAAAATAAAACGTTGTTTTCACAATATTATGACTTTTTTAAATCGTAAACCCACAACTTTTTGTAGTTCAATTACTTGAACATTCTGACTTTGTCCTCATAATATCATGACTTTATCATCTTAACATGTATTCTCACCAAAAATGACATTTGGTTTTAGTTAAGTTTTTCCTTCCTTCCTTCTTTTCTTCTTAAAGTAAATTAATCAATAAAATAAAACTTTGTTTTCACAATATTATGACTTTGTTTTACTCGTAAAACCACAACTTTTTGCTGTAATTTCACGACTTTCTTCTAGTAAATTTGCAACTGTTTCTTCCTTTATACTATGACTGAATTTTAGATAACGAAGGAATACATAATATTGTGGCCTTCATTTAATAACATTCTGACAATTTTCTTCCTGATTATATTAATGCTCGTAAAATAAATTAAATGATATCACCACTTTTTTCCACAATACTACGATTTTTTTCATAATATTTTGTATTTATTGTAGTAAAATTAGGGCTATATATTCAATCTCCATCCATCCATCCATCCATTTTCTACCACTTGTCCCTTTCGGGGTTGCGGGGGGTGCTGGAGCCTATCTCAGCTGCATTCGGGCGGAAGGCGGGGTACACCCTGGACAAGTCCCCCCCTCATCGCGGGGCCAACACAGATAGACAGACAACATTCTCTTATTATTATAATCAAATGACAGCAGTCATTTCCATGAGGTTATTTTCTAATATAAGTGTTTAGGCCCACTTACAATGACAATAACAAAAAATATTGTTTTTCATGAACTGTGTACTTGTATTGTTTGTCTGGGTGGAGGTCCTGTTTTGGAAATAATTTGTACCCCTTTCAGACATTGCATTTAGTTCCCATTAAAACATTCACATGTTGCACAATGAGATGTAAGCAGGGGATCATGTGTACATTCCTGCAACTTACTGTTTGTAAAAAATATATTTTTATTAGTATGTATTTAATATACTAACAGCATTTCATGATTAATATTTATAAATGAAGATTCCTAATAAATGACACTAGAATAAGCACACATTTGATTGGTAAATCATATTGTAGCGACCTGGAATGACACTTTATGTGTGGTGTTGGAGTTGTCCGACTTTTTGTGTGGCTGTAAACGCATCACTGGCCATATGTGCATGTGTTGGCGCAAGTGAGAAAGAGCGTGCGGCTTTTGTTGATATAACAAAGTTGCTTTTGGTCTGGTTTGTACTGCAGAAAATGACCACTTTTGTTAGATATCTTTTTTTTTACTAATGTTTTGGAGATGTGTTTATGGCCGACAATAAAGAGTTTTGCTCAGTAAAGTGATGGATGGAATTCATGTCCTCAAAGCGTCTCGACAGACGTTACAATATTTGAACAATGATGACGGAAATTGTTTTCTCTGTCGTGTCGAAAATTATTATGCGCTTATTTGTTTATTTGATTTTGTGCGTGGCATAGATTTGCCGTGCGCAGAGGACGCTTGAGCAGTGCACAATTGCACAGGCGCGCACCTTAGAGGGAACATTGCTTAGGAGGTTGGTCAAACATGGCCGACACCCTAAAATAGACTCCATATTTCCTCTCATAGACATGAAGCACCTGTTAAACACCGGGTGCTCCATCCTTTGAAACAGATAAACACCCGAGCTGAAAAGAAGCACTTCAGAGCAGTTTTGTGACAGCAAAGTGGACCCCCGCCACACCATGGCGGCGTTATTGTTAGTGAGCTGCAGTCTCTGCACGGCCAAGTGGAAATTGACTTTCTGAATTCCTCTGGCGAGACAAGAAAAATAGTGTCCTGTGGGATTTGGACGTCCGAACTCTGTGATTTGGTGCCATGTCCCCTCCCTTCTGTTAGGACCCTCCGTTGCATCTGCCGCTGACTCTTTTGTTTTGCTTTCACTTGCACTGCAGGGTCTGGAAAACCTTCTCCGTATTACTACCCATCACCCACGCGGGAGGAACCCAGAAGAGCACAGGTAAATAGCACTCGTTACAGCGCACACATCTCATCCTTGGCAACTAGGGATGTCCGATAATGGCTTTTTGCCGATATCCGATATTCCGATATTGTCCAACTCTTTAATTACCGATATCGATATCAACCGATATATACAGTCGTGGAATTAACACATTATTATGCCTAATTTGGACAACCAGGTATGGTGAAGATAAGGTACTTTTTTTTAATTAATAAAATAAAATAAGATAAATAAATTAAAAACATTTTCTTGAATAAAAAAGAAAGTAAAACAATATAAAAACAGTTACATAGAAACTAGTAATTAACGAAAATTAGTCAAATTAACAGTTAAAGGTTAGTACTATTAGTGGACCAGCAGCACGCACAATCATGTGTGCTTACGGACTGTATCCCTTGCAGACTGTATTGATATATATTGATATATAATGTAGGAACCAGAATATTAATAACAGAAAGAAACAACCCTTTTGTGTGAATGAGTGTGAATGGGAGAGGAAGGTTTTTTGGGTTGGTGCACTAATTGTAAGTGTATCTTGTGTTTTTTATGTTGATTTAATAAAAACAAACAAAAAAAAACGATACCGATAATAAAAAAAACGATACCGATAATTTGCATATATATGTATATATTAGAGATGCGCGGATAGGCAATTATTTCATCCGCAACCGCATCAGAAAGTCGTCAACCATCCGCCATCCACCCGATGTAACATTTGACCAGAACCGCATCCGCCCGCACCCGCCCGTTGTTATATATCTAATATAGACGATGCAAGGCATTAGTGAGGTTATAAAGCTTTTGCCTGTTAAAGAAAGGAGACTGATCCAATGCAGCACAGACATTCGCGTGCCACGCTGTCACGGCCCAGACGCACACCAGTGCGCAATCATATGGGAGCCGCGCTGAGCGCACCTCCAAGCGCGTCTCGCTGCCGGCGACGGCCGGGTATGGGCCCGAGGCTCCAGCGCCATCCATTTTCAGGGCTAGTTGATTCGGCAGGTGGGTTGTTACACACTCCTTAGCGGGTTCCGACTTACATGGCCACCGTCCTGCTGTCTATATCAACCAGGGTGAGCCCCACCCCTTTCGTGAGCGCACTGCGTGTGGAGTGACCCCTGTTACGCGCCCCCGGCAACAGGGGTGGCGGGCAGGTAAGCTGCGCGGGCGGAGCGCGCGGAGTGACCCCTGTTACGAGCCCCCGGCCACGGGGGTGGCGGGCAGGTAAGCTGCTTACCTGCTGCGCGTGACGCCGGCCGCGGCGAAGGCGGACGAGGCGGGGTGTCGGTGCGGTGGGCGCGGTGGTGACCCTGGACGTGCGTCGGGCCCTTCTCGCGGATCGCCTCAGCTACGGCTCCCGGTGGGGCCCTCTCGGGGGAAGGGGCCTCGGTCCCGGACCCCGGCGAGGCGTCCCTTCTCCGCTCCGTAAAAGTGTCCATCTCTTCTTTTTTTTTTCTTCTGTTGTGGCATATGCTGCAGGTGCCTGCTCGTTTTTCGTATGTGGGTAACAACATTTAACTATGTATATATATTTCCGAATTGGTTTAACTGCCACCCGCCTGAATCTATTTAAAATCTATTTTTTATTTTTTTCAACCGCCCGACCCGACCCGCGGATAAAATCTAATTTTTTTAAATTTCATCCGCCTGATCCGCGGATAATCCGCGGACTCCGCGGTTGTGCCCGCAAACCGCGCATCTCTAGTATATATATAAATATATATATATATAAACATATATATATATATATATACTATATATATATATATTCCGCCCGATTGTAGCTGAGATAGGCTCCAGCGCCCCCCGCGACCCCAAAGGGAATAAGCGGTAGAAAATGGATGGATGGATGGATATATACATATATTTATATATATATATATACATATATATATGTATATATATTTATACATATATATATATGTATACATAGCACAATAAATTACAACTTCTCAACTCTTTTTTTAAATGTATAATTTTTTTCTCATTCATTTTTTTTTTTTTAGTAAAATTAGTGGCGACTTGTCCAGGGTGTAGCCCGCCTTCCGCCAGATTGTAGCTGAGATAGGCTCCAGCGCCCCCCGCGACTCCGAAGGGAATAAGCGGTAGAAAATGGATGGATGGCTTGATTACAACTATAATAACATGGTGTTTAATAATAGCAAAATGCAAAAATGACTTCATATTATGTTAAATTACATCTATGTTCACAATATTTTTTTGCACAAAAATGACAACTTCTCAACTATTTTTAAAAAGTATTTTTTTTTTCTTATATCTTGTTTGTGCACACAATTATAACTTAATCCTCGTCCATTTGCGTTTTTCGTAGTAAAATTACAACATTTCTCTCATTATTAAATTATAACTGTATTTTAGTAAAATTATATATTTTTTAGCGCATTGAATTACAACTTAATCCTCATTTATTTACCTTTTTTTTTTTAAAGTGAAATTGTAAAACGAATTCTCATGTCATGGTGTTATGATAACTAAGTGCACAAAAAAAATATTTTTCTTTTAACAAAAAGAATAACTTTTTTCCCACAATTTTTGCACATAAAATTACAACTTAATTCTCATTTATATACAACTTTTTTCATAAATATACAACTTTTTTGTATTTATTTTTGCTTTTGCGCATACCATTACAACTTAATTGTCATTAATTTCCTTTTTGTTTTCGTAAAATAACAAATTTTGATATGGCAAAACGTACAAAAAACTATTCTTGTTAGATTATGTCTTTATTTCAGTAAAGTTACTTTGGATGTGTGTCAACGTGTCTGCCTCTGTCAGCCGGTGTATTATGCAGACGAGGTGGGCAGCAGGAACTACGAGCCGTACAGGATGTACGTGCAGCACGGGTACGACGACCCCTACATGGACGAGGTGATCACGTACCCGCCCGCCGTGGACTACATTTCCCAGCCTCGCGGACTGAAGACCAGTACCAACTACGTGGACATTTACGCCAGCACGCTGGGACCTTCCTACCGAGCCGAGCAGTATCCCGGCTCCCCGGACTCCTGGGTCTAATACGCTGAAAGAACAGTTAACATGAAGTGTGTGTGAGTGTGTGTGTGTGTGTGTGTGTGTGTGTGTGTGTGTGAGTGTGTGTGTGCGTGTAGTAGGGGAGTTGGCCTGGCAGAGGGAACCACGGAATGTGTGCTCATAGAAGGAAATTAGGAACGTTCTTAAACTAGTTAGAAGAGAAAAAAAAAATCACAAGTGAGAGACAAAACTGGACATGATTGCCAGTCCTGCTTTGTTTAGATGTCAGCTTGGATTATTTTGTAGCTTGTGCTAGTGCGGCGAGGGCGTGAGTCATGTGATGAGAGGATCTGCGCGAAGAGTCAAAGATGGAGATTGTGTACGTGCTGAAGCCAAAATGGAAAAAAAAAAAATAATAATAACAATACGAAATCAAAGTATGAGGTGAAAATGTACAGAAAGATGAAAGTGTACTTCCTGTTGTCTTGTAAATAGAGAAGAAAACGTCACGTGACCTGGTTTACATCCTTCTGCACTGCTAAAGCATTGAATATGTGCCATATTAAAGCTCCAGAGATATATAAATATGAAGAAAATGGTGGTATCATATCAGTCATGATCATATAATAAAAAGGACACTTTTGTTTTTTAAACTCTGTCGCCACTTTTCCTCGCACTTACGTTGTTTTTATTTTGTACAGTAGATACGTGATGACTGGGACACAAAATACATGTTGGTGTTGATATTAACATAGACAATGTTCAAATCAACACGTCATTTATAATATGCATTGATAACTCATTAAAAATAACAATAAAAAGAGAGCAGAAAAATAAATTACTATAGTTTTTTTTTTTTTAGTTTTTTTCAAAAAAGAATTGTGAACTATGAAATGCTATTGAAAAAAAAAAAAAAAAAAAAAAGCTCCAACTAAAAGATAGCGAGAAATATCAAAGTAAAAAATCTCAAAATATGACCAATACAGCTGAATTTTTGGCTTAAAACAAACACTTCAAAAAGGGGGGAAAATCCTGGTAATATCCCCTTTTTTTTTTTTCTTTGAAATTGACACACTGTAATTATTCTCGTAAAGTTATTTCTTGAAACATGGCACCAGGAATTTTCTTTATTCTATAAATCAGTAAGTGTCCAAAGTGAGGCCCTGGGGCCAAATTTGGCCTGGCCTGCCAGATAGTGGCTTCCCAAATTGTAATACCTACACTGCTATAACTGAAATCTAAGTAAGATTAAATATCTCAAATAAGGGTGATATTTGCTTGTTTTCTGTCTGATAAGATCATTCTTCTCATGTTAGAGTGTTTTACTTGTTTTAAGTGTTTAGGTCATACTTGCCAACCCTCCCGAATTTTCCGGAAGACTCTCGAAATTCAGCGCCTCTCCCGAAAACCTCCCGGGACAAATCCATCCATCCATCCATTTTCTACCGCTTATTCCCTTTGGGGTCGCGGGGGGCGCTGGAGCCTATCTCAGCTACAATCGGGCGGAAGGCGGGGTACACCCTGGACAAGTCGCTACCTCATCGCAGGGCCAACACAGATAGACAGACAACATTCACACTCACATCCACACACTAGGGCCAATTTAGGAGCTGGAAGCCACGCCCCCTCCAGCTCCATGCGGACCTGAGTGAGGACAGCCTTTTTTCATGACGGGAGGACAACAGGGTGACAAGAACTAAATCATCCAGACTAGAGATAAATTGTATTATTATGTTTATTTTACCTAAAAATAAATTTATTTATTAATTTAAAAAAAAAAAACTAAATACATTTTTACTATATTTTGCTAAAAACATCAAAATTAATTGTATTTTTATTTGTATTTTTTTGTGACTCCTTATTACATCCAGCCATAGAATGATACATTAAAATAAACATATTTGAAATAATTGATTTTAAATTATCATAATTTATTTAAAATGACCATATTTAATTATTAAAATAATTGCTTGTTTATCAACAACTTTAGCATTTTATTCATTACATTTTGAAACTCTCAGAAGCCAAGTTATGTTATATTGCTTAATATTTATTTATGCAAGTTTGAAGTATCAATTATCTAAACACAGTTTTGTTTGCATATTTTCAGGATGTAGATATCTATATCTATATATATATATATATATATATACATATACATATATATATATATATATATATATATATATATATATATATATATATATATATATATATATATATATTAAGTATTTACTTTCATATATATATATATATATATATATATATATATATATATATATATATATATGAAATACTTGACTTGGTGAATTCTAGCTGTCAATATACTCCTCCCCTCTTAACCACGCCCCCAACCACGCCCCCACCCCCCACCTCCCGAAATCGGAGGTCTCAGGGTTGGCAAGTATGGTTCAGGTCCTAAATGATCTCAGTAAGATATTACAGCTTGTTGCTGAGATTTTATGACCTATATTGAGTAGAATATGCTTGAAACTAGAATATCAAGTGTTGCAAAGCTGTGTCATCAACACTCACAAGTATAAAACTACTTTTTTAAAGTAATAATTTCTTATTTCAAGCATGAAAAAAAAAAAAAAGACTTTGACACAATTGTGTCTCATAATTAAAACAGATGACAGCCAAATGGACTTTGCAGTTTTATTTTCAATGAAACAATAGAAAATACGTACTCATATTGTAGTACAGTTGGCACAGTACAGTAAACGGACAGTTAATATTTAAACATTTCAAACTATTTTGAACAGAAATAGTTAATGCACATTCAGATGAATTCTTGATTAATTTAAACATATTGAGCAAAAAGGTCTTTTTTTTCCTACCAAGAAAAGTGCACTTGTAATTAGTGAGAAAATACTTATTTTAAGGTATTTTTGGGTTCATTGAAGTTAGCTAATTTTACTTGTTTTGGAAAGTCTTGACAAGCCACATTTTCTTGTTCTATTGGCAGATAATTTTGCTTAGTTCAAAGAAAATACCCCTCATTTTTGTATTTTTTTTCGTCATGTTTTTGAACACTGACTTTTTGCAGTGTAATGACCTTCTTTAAAAGCTCACTCGGGGTGTCCTGAACCAATATTGACATCAGATATCAATCTGATATCAACAAAAAAAACATATCGGACTATATCGGCTTGCATGCAAACTTTCGGACTTTAGCTCCAAAACAAGCATTTACTTGCTAACAGTTACATGTCAGGTTCAAACACCGAACTATCAAGACAAGAAGCAAGGAATCAGGCAGAGACAGAGTTAAATTTTCATTTTTGCCCTTGAAGGCAAAAAGCATGGGCGCCCCTGCTCTAAATACTATATACTGCTATTACTACTTCTTATTATTATATTACTCAACTATTTTATCATATTTTGACTTTATTCTTATTAATTATACTTATAAGTATCTTTATTCTTATATTTTTTACTCTAGAACGTCATATTTTCCTCCTTAACTGTTATAGTGCAGACAAGGGATTTAATCCCCATTCTTGGGGGATCTTGCGTGAGAGGAAGAGGGGGTTTTATTATTTTGCAATGCAGTCTGCTGAAAATTATGGAAAGCGCCACTCTACTTATGTAGCAACAGACGCGGTGGTCAAAGTTGGAGTTGTTACAAAACACATTTTAAGATATTCAACACTCTACTGCTGTCTGGCGGCTAAAGTTGATAGTGAACCCCGCAATTTGTCACGTTTCATGTGTCAGGTCAACTGTGACGTATGGGGCCATATGAATCCCCTTCCTACTGTAATAGTAAAATGATGACTTTATTCTGATCACATTTTTGCTTTATTTTGTATTTTTCTCAACGTTTTGGGGAGGTTGGGGGCAAGTGGTTAGAGTGTCCGCCCTAAGATCGGTAGGTTGTGAGTTCAAACCCCGGCCGAGTCATACCAAAGACTATAAAAATGGGACCCATTACTTCCCTGCTTGGCACTCAGCATTAAGGGTTGGAATTGGGGGTTAAATCATCAAAAATGATTCCCAGGCGCGGCCACCGCTGCTGCTCACTGCTCCCCTCACCTCCCAGGGGGTGATCAAGGGTGATGGGTCAAATGCAGAGAATAATTTCGCCACACCTAGTGTGTGTGTGACAATCATTGGTACTTTAACTTTTAATTACATTTTTCTTGTACTATAAAATGTTTTCTCATGAAACTTATATGATGTACAAACAAATTACAAAAATATGTTTACAAATATTGACACATTGTCATCTGTAATATAATACAATAGCAAAAAAAATAAAAATAATCTTATAAATCAATGTCCTAATGTGGCTAACAAAGCAATTTAGTGACTCAAATATTGAATATATGTTCGTAAATGCTGAATATTAGTGTTGGATGGCATGAGCAAGTGTACCTAAAGAAGTGTCCGAGGAGTAGACCTTATTTAGCGTTAACCGGAAGTGCACAGCTGTTACTTTTTAAGCTAATAAGCAGTCAACTAATGTAACGTTTAATCTATGTGGGCTTTGACAGTAAGGGAGCCGTTAAATCACAAAAAAAACATGTCAAAAATATCAAATATACCCAAGATGAATAACAGTTGTTAAATAGTGTGGTTATCATAGTTCTTGGTAGTTGTTGCGCTAGCGTGTTAGCATTAGCATTAGCAAAGAGGCGTTCACTTCCTGTGGCAGCATGACGTCAGCTCAAGTTGGAGCATAAAAAGTGCGAGCTGACTGCCAGAAGATCACATTAAAAAGAACAACACTTTGAGGGGGGAAAAGATGGTGCAACAAGGCACCAAGAGTGACTTTAAAGACGGCCGTCTGCTCAAAGCTGGACATCCTCCTGCAGGTACATTTCTTTTTTGGACTTTTCTTTTTCCTGCGACTAAACTTTGTTTAGTTTTGATTTGTTTTGTTCCCACCGTGTTCATGTGTGCGAGTTTATAACCTCACCGAGCATCGCGCTCCTAATACTTTGTGCTGTGATACGACAAAGTCGTGTTAAAAAAAAATTATCAAGTTTTTTTCTATTGCTTTTCACATTTTTGCCAACACAATGATGCACTGTAGTTAGCATCTGGTTAGCTGCCAAGTCAGCCTCCGTGTAAACACACCTTATGTAACAAAGTATGCTCTCGCTCATTTTAACACATTTTATTAAAACATCTTATACATCTTCTCCATCAGGATATTAAGTATTTACTTTCATTAAAAAAAACAACAACACTTGTTGTACTTGGTCCGTCATACACAATTTTTTTTAATTATTAGCCATTGTTATTACGAATAACTTCCTATACCTAGTCTTATATATTGTCCATCCATCCATTTTCTCCTGCTTGTCCCTTTCGAGTCCTATTTGTATAGTGGCATACATTTTTAAAAGTATAAATATCAATAAAGAAAAAAGTTAAAGTACCAATGATTGTCACACACACACCAGGTGTGGCGAAATTATTCTCTGCATTTGACCCTGGGAGGTGATGGGAGCAGTGAGCAGCAGCGGTGGCCGCGCCCAAGAAGCATTTTTGGTGATTTAACCCTCAGATCCAACCCTTGATGCTGAGTGCCAAGCAGGGAGGTAATGGGTCCCATTTTTTATAGTCTTTGGTATGACTCGGCCAAGGTTTAAACTCACAACCTACAGATCTCAGGGTGGGCACTCTAACCACTAGGCCACTGAGTAGGTTACCAGGGTTAGGGTTAGGGTTTATTTATAAGTTTATTTACATAGCCCTAAATCACGAGTGTCTCAAAGGGCTGCACAAGCCACAACGACATCCTCTGCTCAGATCCCACATCAGGGCAAGGAAAAACTCCAAACCCAATGGGATACAATGAGAAACCTTGGAGCAAACCGCAGATGTGGGGACCCCCCCTCCTTGGCGACCGATGCATTGGACGTGGAGTGGATCTAGTGAATAGTGAGAGATGGCAGATCAACTGGCCCCCCAGGGCAACCAGTGCAATGGATGTGTAGTGGAAATTTGTTCTAGCGACTCTAAAAAACTGTAATAGTGTGAGAGTCCAGTCCATAATGGATCTAACATAATAGTGAGAGTCCAGTCCATAGTGCATCTAACATAATAGTGTGAGAGTCCAGTCCATAGTGGATCTAACATAATATTGTGAGAGTCCAGTCCATAGTGGATCTAACATAATAGTGTGAGAGTCCAGTCCATAGTGGATCTAACATAATGGTGTGAGAGTCCAGTCCATAGTGGATCTAATGTAATAGTGTGAGAGTCCAGTCCATAGTGGATCTAACATAATAGTGTGAGAGTCCAGTCCATAGTGGATCTCACATAATAGTGTGAGAGTCCAGTCCATAGTGGATCTCACATAATAGTGTGAGAGTCCAGTCCATAGTGGATCTGACATAATAGTGAGTCCAGTCCATAGTGGATCTGACATAATAGTGAGTCCAGTCCATAGTGGATCTGACATAATAGTGAGTCCAGTCCATAGTGGATCTGACATAATAGTGAGTCCAGTCCATAGTGGATCTAACATAATAATGTGAGAGTCCAGTCCATAGTGGATCTAACATAGTGTGAGAGTCTAGTCCATAGTGGATCTAACATAATGGTGTGAGAGTCCAGTCCATAGTGGATCTAACATAATAGTGTGAGAGTCCAGTCCATAGTGGATCTAACATAATAGTGTGAGAGTCCAGTCCATAGTGGATCTAACATAATAGTGTGAGAGTCCAGTCCATAGTGGATCTAACACAATATTGTGAGAGTCCAGTCCATAGCGGATCTAACATAATAGTGTGAGAGTCCAGTCCATAGCGGATCTAACATAATAGTGTGAGAGTCCAGTCCATAGCGGATCTAACATAATAGTGTGAGAGTCCAGTCCATAGTGGATCTAACATAATAGTGTGAGAGTCCAGTCCATAGTGGATCTAACACAATATTGTGAGAGTCCAGTCCATAGCGGATCTAACATAATAGTGTGAGAGTCCAGTCCATAGCGGATCTAACATAATAGTGTGAGAGTCCAGTCCATAGCGGATCTAACATAATAGTGTGAGAGTCCAGTCCATAGTGGGACCAGCAGGAGATAATCTTGAGTGGCGGCAGGTCAGCAGCGCAGAGACGTCCCCAACTGATGCACAGATGAGCGGTCCATCCCGGGTACTGACTGTGAACAGCTAGCGCCTCATCTGTGGTCCCCTAATAACCTCTCCACACAGGAGAGGGGGGCAGAGCAGAAAAGAGACGGCAGATCAACTGGTCTAAAAGTGTATACAAATGAGTTTTAAGATGGGACTTAAATGCTTCTACTGAGGTAGCATCTCTAACTGTTACCGGTAGAACATTCCATAGTACTGGAGCACGAATAGAAAACGCTCTATAGCCCGCAGACTTCTTTTGGGCTCTGGGAATCGCTAATAAGTCGGAGTTCTTTGAAGTTATATATACGTGCAGATATAACTTGTCTTTAAAACAGAATAATTATGTAGACTTTTTTTTTTTTAAGCACAGCTTACACTTTTTATAGATACTTACTTTATAGAAAAAAAAATATTGGGCATACATTAAAAAAATGCTCTTTATATATTTTTTTTTAAATAAATGCCTTTTTTAAACTCCCTGTAAGGAAGACAAAATTGCATTTTTTTTATTTCTAATGCCAAATGAGAACAAAAATGTAAACCGCTGTCTGTGAGATGAATCATTCACAATGTTTAACTTCCTGTGTAGGGTGAATAATATTTGAATGTCATATGCACCGTGGCCATAAGTCTTGCTGAAGTGAAAAGCATACTTCCTTTTTTTTTTTTTTGCTTTGGCTTTTAAGGTCAGCAGGTGCACCTCCGCCCACTGCCATTTTTTTATTTTTTTAAACTTGTTTTTTTAAATGTGTGTGTGTTACCAGTGAAAGCTGGAGGTAAACGTGTGGCCAAGAAAAGCTTGGAGGAGGCCAGCACACATGGGACTCCAGAGAAACCTCCAAGGAGGTCTGATAAATCCAGGTAAGGTTTCTAATCTGTGAAATTTATGGAATGCAAAAATTAGCTACACCCTTACAATCTCATGAGATATAATGCAGTTGCTGTACCATCCCTATTTAATATGGGCAAGGATCTAAAAGTTGCGGTTACAATAACTTTGTTTTGCCATTTTAATAGTAACCGGTGCAGTGTGCCACTAGATCCAGCAGAGGGAGTTGCAGTTTGTCAGTTGGCTCCCACTTTGTGATATGATCGACTTTATTTATCCCACAATGGGGAAAGTATGTGGTTCCAGTGAATATTCAAATAGTTCACAAAAATAAGGTAAACCTGTGAAAATGAGGGAACCATTAAAGAACACAAAGGATATGTTTATAAAAGAACCACAGCGCTGATTCAACAAGCGCAGCCATTTCTACATACAGCAATAGAAGTAAAACTAGGGATGATGTTCGAAACCGGTTCTCCTGGTTGTTCGATAAGAAAAGAACCAATTCCATGGACTCTAATCCCTTTTTTTTTTTTTTTTTTTTTTTTTGTCCAGCTTCTCAGGCAAATCATATAGTTAATGTAGATGCACATATCGGCTGTTCAGATTTACTTTACAAAAGAGAAGTGTAGGATACTTCTCTTGCTGCCTTATTTGTATTTGACTTTATTAACTGTATTTATATTATCATTTGATGCAGGAGGGGATAGAAAGAGGGGAAAAAAGGAAGACAGAGGGTGAATTGTGGGGCCAAGAGGGGGATTAGACATAGAGCCAACAACAACAACAACAATAGAGCAACATCAGCAAATAGGATATGTACAAATATGATGGTAAAAGTGATAGCAAAGAAGCAATTAGCGAAATAAATAATGATACAGAAATGACAATGAGCATTTTTACACTACAAATACCAATAGAAATAGCACTATTGACAATGAACAATACCAATAATTTACCTCTTATTTTTTCCATGTACAACAACCTATCTGGATTTGATAAGGGAACCGGTTCGATAAGAGGATTCGATAATGGGCTCGAACTCGATAATTTCTTATCAAACATCATCCCTAAGTAAAACACAATGAAAAGCTAAAAATTAGCAATAAGTGATACATATTGTGCACATTTGAAAGCCCCATGCATAGAAAAACGACAACTAAAAACCCCTCTGCAGTGCTCCACGTTATTGTCAGCTGGGGTTGATTATTTAATTTAGATTTAAAGGCCTACTGAAATGCTATTTTCTTATTTAAACGGGGATAGCAGGTCCATTCTATGTGTCATACTTGATCATTTCGCGATATTGCCATATTTTTGCTGAAAGGATTTAGTAGAGAACATCGACGATAAAGTTTGCAACTTTTGGTCGCTGATAAAAAAGCCTTGCCTGTACCGGAAGTAGCAGACGATATGTGCGTGACGTCACAGGTTGTGGAGCTCCTCACATCTGCACATTGTTTACAATCATGGCCACCAGCAGCGAGAGCGATTCCGACCGAGAAAGCGACGATTTCCCCATTAATTTGAGCGAGGATGAAAGATTTGTGGATGAGGAAAGTGAGAGTGAAGGACTAGAGGGCAGTGGGAGCGATTCAGATAGGGAAGATGCTGTGAGAGGCGGGTGGGACCTGATATTCAGCTGGGAATGACTAAAACAGTAAATAAACACAAGACATATATATACTCTATTAGCCACAACACATCCAGGCTTATATTTAATATGCCACAAATTAATCCCGCATAACAAACACCTCCCCCCTCCCGTCCATATAACCCGCCAATACAACTCAAACACCTGCACAACACACTCAATCCCACAGCCTAAAGTACCGTTCACCTCCCCAAAGTTCATACAGCACATATATTTCCCCAAAGTCCCCAAAGTTACGTACGTGACATGCACATAGCGGCACGCACGTACGGGCAAGCGATCAAATGTTTAGAAGCCGCAGCTGCATGCGTACTCACGGTTCTGCGTATCCAACTCAAAGTCCTCCTGGTAAGAGTCTCTGTTGTCCCAGTTCTCCACAGGCCAATGGTAAAGCTTGACTGTCATCTTTCGGGAATGTAAACAATGAAACACCGGCTGTGTTTGTGTTGCTGCAGTCGGCCTCAATACACCGCTTCCCACCTACAGCTTTCTTCTTTGCTGTCTCCATTGTTCATTGAACAAATTGCAAACGATTCACCAACACAGATGTCCAGAATACTGTGGAATTTTGCGATGAAAACAGACGACTTAATAGCTGGCCACCATGCTGTCCCAAAATGTCCTCTACAATCTGTGACATCACGTGCAGACGTCATCATACCGAGACGTTTTCAGCAGGATATTTCGCGCGAAATTTAAAATTGCACTTTAGTAAGCTAACCCGGCCGTATTGGCATGTGTTGCAATGTTAAGATTTCATCATTGATATATAAACTATCAGACTGCGTGGTCGGTAGTAGTGGGTTTCAGTAGGCCTTTTAATAATAATAATAATAATTGTCAGCATGGCCAGACACAAGAAAAGGCCCAATAAAGTGACCAAGAGCGCCAACACCGTCCTAGGCCACCCACTAGCTCTCGGCCAATGTCTGATCCCCGCGGATGATTTAAAGTAAGAATCTGGCCAGGGAGACCGAAATGTCCAATACATGCTCATCCAGCCAGTACTTTGTCAATCATCCTCCCCATGACAACCGATGGCAAACACAGCACAAACCTCCACCCTCGCTCCTGTCTCTTTCTCCGCATCTCCACTGGATCCTCCGGTCTCTACATGCAGACTCCGGTGTGAGAGAGAGCCAGCAACTGGTCTCTGGCGCCAACAACCGAGCCATGACCAAAAGACTACCCCCCCCCAAGACCGATGCATAAATCCGCCAAAAAGCAGCAAAGAAGTCACAAAAGAACCACCCCTCTTTGGGCTGTCCCGTAGGGGCTCGGACCAAATGGCAGAAATGCATGAAAACATGGGAAACCTCAAAGGGGGACATGTCAGAGTGTCAGTGGCGCCATCTTGGGGGGAAAAACCCAAAACTGCCACCACTTACGGGACAGGAGAAGAACAGTATGGCTGCCATAATTTATGATTTATCAACAAACTCGGGTCAAGGGTTGATAATAGTGATGCACAGATTTTCCGGGGGGGGGAAGCAAAATGCTTTTATTTGCTAGTGGGCTACAAAAGTAAACATGAGTTAAAAGAACAAAAACGGGTGTTAACAGCTTTGGCTGTTGGCAACCTTCTGACACAGCTTTTTAACACTGCACAAAATGGCAGTAGTTGCATTTGACTTCTGAAGACCTTATCTACCTCTACATGCACTTCTCCACTGAAATTCATGCATGTTATAATGGTCGTACTGTTAACTATAAACTCATCAGCAGTTTTATTGCTGACTGACATTACTTAGGGACCGCAATGTCCCTTTGGGACTGAGGACCCTATTTTAATTCTAAGGTTTTATTATTATTATTCCGTCGCCTCTTTGAGCTGTAATTTGACCCTCTTAACATGCTTCAAAACTCACTATATTTGACACACACCAGGACTGGCGAAAATTGCCATCTAATAAAAAACCAAACCCCAAAACTTAAAATTGCGCTCTTGCGCCCCCTAGGAAAAAAACAGACAAAACTGCTTGTAACTTCCGGTAGGAATGTCGTAGAGACATGAAACAAAAACCTCTATGTAGGTCTGACTTAGACTTACATTTCATACATTGACATCCTTCAGCAAAAACAACAGGAAGTTGGCAATTCTCCCTTCAAAACAAAAGCTTAGTAAAAACAGTCACTTTTGCCTCTTTGAGCTGTAATTTGACCCCTTTAACATGCTTCAAAACTCACCAAACTGGACACACGCATCAGGACTGGCAAAAATTGCGATCTAATAAAAAAAACCAACCCCAAAACTCAAAATTGCGCTCTAGTGCCCCTAGGAAGAAAACACAGACACAACTGCTCCTAGGAAGAAAACTCAGACAAAACTGCCTGTAACTTCCAGTACAGTAGGAATGTCTTAAAGACATGAAACAAAAACCTCTATGTAGGTCTCACTTAGACCTACATTTCATATATTGACAACCCCCAACAAAAATCAACAGGAAGTTTGCAATTTTTAAAAGTTTTGTAAAAACCGTTCACCTTTTTTCAAACATTATCTCCTCTGAGCGCGTTTGTCGTGTCGGTTTCAAACTAGCACAGGATAGAGATTGAACCCTTCTGATTAAAAGTTGACTAAAGAGTTTTAATTACTGCTCCGGTTTGGATTTTATGTGCCGTCAAAGTCGGTCCCGTCCATCGCTGCTTGCAGCTTTAATTCTGTTTGTTTTTTAAAGGCTGCCCAAGTAGTCTGGTCAGCAAACACCAACACAGTTCATGTGAAAGTTGTGTCCATGTTGTTCACTATGTAAATAAATACATGCATGTTGGGTTTGTGTTGCTATCATTTGAAAGCGTTACTGCCTAGTTCGGTGGTCAGCAACCCGCGGCTCTCGAGCCACATGCAGCTCTTTAGTGCCACCCTAATGGCTCCCTGGAGCATTTTTTTTTTTTTAAAGGATTGAAAATGGAAGAATACGGGGGGAAAATACAAACAAATGCTACAGTTTGTTTACATGTAAAATCTCCATCCATCCATTTTCTACCACTTGTCCCTTTTGGGGGTGCTGGAGCCTATCTCAGCTGCACATGGGCGGAAGGTGGACAAGTTGCCACCTCATCACTGGGCCAACACAGATAGACCGACAACATTCACACTCACATTCACACACTAGGGCCAATTTAGTGTATCCAATCAATCTATTCCCAGGTGCATGTCTTTGTGCATGTAAAATCTTCCACTCTTTTTGTCTCATTTTGTCCACCAAAAGTTTTATGCTGTGTGTCTGAATGCACAAAGGTGAGCTTTGTTTTTATTGACTTGTAGTGCTAATCAGGCATATTTGGTCAGCATGATTGCAAGCTAATCAATGCTAACATGCTATTTAGGCTAGCTGTATGTACATATTGCATCATTATGCCTCATTTGTAGTTTTTTTTTAATTTTAATAAATTAATTTTTTGTACATTTGTAGTTACATTTGAGCTAATTGAATTTCCTTTTATCGTGTTTGTGTATATAATTTAGTTTTGCGTGTCTCATGACACATTATCTGTATGTAATGACTGCATTTCTGTGCCATATTGTTCCAGACCACAGCCAATATTACCTAGCTTGCTAAATATTGTAATGAATCTATTAAAAGACAGCCTGCCGTTTCCTTTTACTTGGACACACACATCTATTCCTTTTTTTTGGCCAGTAATTTCCAAGAGTTATCTCACCTTCTGAGTAACCTCTGATTTACTAATGGTTTCTAATGTTGTAAAAATGTGTAGAATAAATATTATATTATAACATTTCCGTCAAAAAAGACACATTGATAGTCATTTTGATAGTAGGCTAATATAGTCACTTACGTCGTGTTGCCTTCATTATAAGCCTTGTATACGGCTTTTCTTTGTTGCGGCTCCAGACAGATTAGTTGTTTTGAATGTTTGATCCAATATGGCTCTTTCAACGTTTTGGGTTGCTGACCCCTGGCTTAGTTCTAATAATACATTTAGTTGTTGGATATTCCATCCATTTCTACCGCTTGTCGCGTGGGGTGCTGGAGCCTATCCCAGCTGTATTCGGGCGGAAGGCGGTGTACACCCTGAACAAGTCGCCAACACAGACAACATTCACACATTAGTGTTGCCAATCAACCTATCCCCAGGTGCATGTCTGTGGAGGTGGGTAGAAGCCCACACAGTCACGGAGAGAACGTGCAAACTCCACACAGAAAGACCCTCAAGCCTGGGATCAAACCCAGGACCTTCTTATTGTGAGGCACACGTGCTAACCTCTGTTCCACTGTGCTGCCCCATTGAGTACAGTGGTTCTTTAACTTTTTTTCAACCAAATACGACCTCAGACAAACTTGGCTCTCCAGGTACCACCATAATGACCAACTATTATTAATTAAATAATATTAAATATCCATCCATCCATTTTCTACCACTTGTCCCTTTTGGGGTCGCGGCGGGTGCTGGAGCCTATATTTTATATTATTATAACAAGGCAGATTTTATTTAACAAAAATCCCCAATATTTTTGGCCACTGTAATATAAAGTTAAAGTACCAATGATTGTCACACACACTAGGTGTGGTGAAATTATTCTCTGCATTTGACCCATCCCCTTGGTCCACCCCCTGGGAGGTGAGGGGATCAGTGAGAAACGGCGGTTGTTGCGCCCGGGATTTTTTTTTTTTTTTTTGTGATTTAACCCCCAATTCCAACCCCTTGATGCTGACAGACTTAAAGTGCAAGATGTCCTGTAAAAATAAAGTTAAAGTACCAATGATTGTCACACACACACACACACACGAGGTGTGGCGAAATGATTCTCTGCATTTGACCATTACCCTTGATCACTCCCTGGGAGGTGAGGGGAGTAGTGAGCAGCAGCGGTGGCCGTGCCCGGGAATAATGTTTGGTGATTTCCAACCCTTGATGTTGATTGCCAAGCAGGGAGGTAATGGGTCCCATTTTTATAGTCTTTGGTATGACTCGGCCGGGGTTTGAACTCAGGGCGGACACTAACCACAAGGCCGCTAAGCAGGTCACACACTGTTTGAATATAGAAATAAAACACTACTTTTTAATCAAGTGGTATTTTTTTTTGGCGTACCACTAGATGGCGCCCATACCACAGTCTGAAATCACTGATGTAGTATAATTACTTTAAATGTTAGCTTGATTTGTTGTTGATCCCCCCTGCATCAGGCCTGGGTCCAGTGTTAACAGGATGCAACAAGTTGGTCTCCTTCTGTCAGGACCTCTTGACAAGGTAAACACACTTTTTTTTCTTCTTCTTATTTGTATTACCTAAGCAGAACGTTTTTCTTTAGTATTTTAAAATTGTTTCCAGTTGAGCCATGACTTCCCAGAGACGCCAGTGAGCGTGAGGCACAGCAAACTGCGGCCCGCTGTGGAGAAGCTTCACTCTCCTCGGACCTTCATAATCCAGCAGCCCAGGAAGTACTAGAGGATGGAAGTCCATGTTTAAAGATGCTTGACATAGCTCTCGGGCTTGTAGATAAGCTTAACTGCTTTCTTCTTCATCTGGTTACACTTTAGAGGATACTAACCATGTTCCCTGTAGCATAGTGACTTAACATGTTTACCCCATCTATATTTAGCCTTCTTTTGATCTGTAATGTGAATTTCCTTCATTGAAACATCTTTTGTACGGCTTGGCACTTCATACAATAAATAAAAACAATTGTATAACTTATGCAATGTCACTCAATGACCACTGGGTGGCGAATGGTTTCAATTAAGACAATGCACAGTTTAAAAATAACACCATCAATAGTAATTTATTTTATGCTTGATTTAATTGAATTAAGGTTAATTTAACATGTTTTGTAGTAGTGGTGTAGAAGTCAACTATCACACATGTTCATGCAGTTAACCAAAATATACAAACTGCATTGTCACCTGAGGAGTCCAAATAGGTGTGGGTAGTAACGTGCTACTTTTACGTTGACTTGTTGGATCGGTTTTATTTGTCAGATTAGTTTTAATGCTACATCTACTTTTACATAAAAGTTAAAGTACTACTGATGGTGTGGTGAAATTAACCTCTGCATTTGACCCATCCCCTTGTTCCACCCCCTGGGAGGTGAGGGGAGCAGTGAGCAGCAGTGGTGGCCGTGCTTGGGAATCATTTTTGGTGATTTAACCCCCAATTCCAACCCTTGATGTCGGTTGCCAGGCAGGGAGGTAATGGGTCCCATTTTTATAGTCTTTGGTATGACTCGGCCGGGGTTTGAACTCACGACCTACCGATCTCAGGGCGGACGCTCTCTAACCACAAGGCCACTGTTAGGTACTTTTTGTTGTATTAAGTATTTTTGTAAAAATGACACTTTACTTTAACTGTTACATTGACTTTCACTCCAATCGCTGCATTTACTTACATCCTTTTATGTAAAAAAAACAGTAATGTTATGCCTTTATGTACAGTACAGACCAAAAGTTTAGACACCCCTTCTCATTCAGTGTGTTTTTTTTATTTCCATGACTATTTACATTGTAGATTGTCACATCAAAACTATGAATGAACACATGTGGAGTTATGTACTTTTACAAAAAAAAGGTGAAATAACTGAAAACGTGTTTTATATTCTAGTTTCTTCAAGATAGCCACCCTTTGCTCTGATTACTGCTTTGCACACTCTTGGCATTCTTTCATCGAGCTATCTGTGGTCACCTCCTAATAACTACACAGGAGAGGGAGGCAGAAAAGAGACGGCAGATCAACTGGTCTAAAAGGAGGGTTAAAGGCATAAATATTACTAACAACTGTCATTCTGATGCAGTGTATCTATAGAATTCTGCAAATTGGATACCTCTGACAGTGGTGCTGTGCTACCTTTTTGTATAAGTCAAGTTTTATTTATTTTTTTAATAACCCCATGTATAAGTGTGCCACAGTGCGTCATGTGTTTAAAACAGAGCGCTGCAGTCAAGAATGTTCCTGCTGACACATGCCTCTGCAGAGGTCAGAGACATGTTGCAGCACCTGGTGGTCCTCTGCCCCTCAGACTTGCTACATTTCACTGGCAATAGTGTGTCTGCACTCTCTGTCAAGCATGTGAAGGGCCTGGCTGACCCTGGAACAAACCACTTCTTACACACAGGACTGAGAAAAATGTGGTTCAAGCTGTGAAGTACGAAGACCGGGTCATTGTTATTCTAAGTTCATTGTATAAGAAAAAAATTATAATAGTTTTTGATATACACTATATTGCCAAAAAAAATGTGGCCACCTGCCTTTACTCACATATGAACTTGAAGTGCTATCCCACGGAATTGTCCAAAATGTTTTGGTATCCTGGAGCATTCAAAGTTCCTTTCACTAGAACTAAGGGGCCAAGTCCAACTCCTGAAAAACAACCCCCACATCATAATTCCTCCTCCACCAAATTTCACACTCTGTACAATGCAGTCCGAAATGTAGCGTTTCTCTGGCAACCTCCAAACCCAGACTGGTCCATCAGATTGCCAGATGGAAAAGCGTGATTCATCAGTCCAGAAAAGGCGTCTCCACTGCTCTAGAGTCCAGTGGCGACGTGCTTTACACCACTGCATCCTACGCTTTGCATTGGACTTGGTGATGTATGGCTTAGATGCAGCTGCTTGGCCATGGAAACCCATTCCATGAAGCTCTCTGTGTACTGTACGTGGGCTAATTGGAAGGTCACATGAAGTTTGGAGCTGTGTAGCAACTGACTGTGCAGAAAGTCTTTGCACTATGCGCTTCAGCATCCGCCGACCCCTCTCTGTCAGTTTACGTGGCTGAGTTGCTGTTGTTCCCAAACTCTTCACTTTTCTTATAATAAAGTTGACTTCGGAATATTTAGGAGCGAGGAAATTTCACGACTGGATTTGTTGCACAGGTGGCATCCTATGACAGTTCCACGCTGGAAATCACTGAGCGCGGCCCATTCTTTCACAAATGTTTGTAGAAACAGTCTCCATGCCTAAGTGCTTGATTTTATACACCGGGCTAAGTGATTAGCACACCTGATTCTCATCATTTGGATGGGTGGCTAAATACTTTTGGCAATATAGTGTACTTCACTGTTTGCAGACAAAACAACATAAAAGAAAGTGGCCACAAGAGGGTGCTGTTGGTTCAAGTGCATTGACTTATTTAGAAACAGCTCTCAGTAAGATCATGTAGTTCTACACCACAATGAGAAGCAAACTGTTAATCATTTACAAAATGAACAATAAATAACCCTTTAGGATAGTGTAACTACTCCAATTAATCACGCGAATAGCAAAACGTCACAATTCAAGAGTAGCATCAACTTATCTTGTCTTCAATATCTTGGTTATGTGGCGTTCACGGACCAAAGGGGAGGAGACTGGTGAGCCTCGCCGCACATATGACCTCATGCTCGGAAGGGGGAGGAGTCCAGCGTCCGCTCAGTCTACCTTAGCGCTGGTGGTGCATCAAGTGGGAGCGTGTGTATGGAGTTACTCTCAAATTTTGGAGAAAAGTTGTTTTTGAGGAAGGAACTTACTCCCATGACATTTATCAGGTAAGATTTGGTGATCATGTCTATTATTCCTAATAGTGTGTTCAGGAGGGGAAATGTTGGGACATGTCCGCCGAGCAGTCACATCCAGCGGGACTGACAGCAGCATAGAGGGGCTTTTTTACTTTATAAACATTTCTGACTATTATCCGCAACGCTGCGTTTTCATTCACTAGTAAGTCGTTAAATGTAACGCGCTAACTCGTCCACTCGCTGAGTGAACTTTTACTCGGTTGGAAACTTTTTGGTTAGGTAGTGACTCCCTGAACGCAACACGCTGGTCAAAGTGATAAAAGCTAATGTTAGCATGCTAGCTTATTGAGGCTTTATTAATAATGTCTTTAAATCACACTTACGTCTCTTTTACGGAAGAGTTAGAGCTAGCTAACGCACGTGTTTGTTTGGTCTTAATAAATGACATAAGTATATGTCATCAGTATTTACCATGAATTGATTAACGTGGACCCCATAACTTAAACAAGTTGAAAAACTTATTCGGGTGTTACCATTTAGTGGTCAATTGTACGGAATATGTACTGTACTGTGCTAATCTACTAATAAAAGTTTCAATCAATCAATCAAAATTAACACTAATTATGCTAATATACCCAAACTGTGTCAATTGTCAACACACACCTGATACAAAACAAGATAATGATTATAATACAACCACAAACATTATCAGGAACTTACCCGGTTGAACTTTAAAAAACAAAACAAAAACACACTTTTTTATTTTTATTTTTCATTGTTTACAATTATACTGTAAATACACATATAATACTAGGTCAGACTGTTTTACTAAAGTAGGTAAATACAAACTTTACTTACTTATTTAAATTTTAAAGGGGGACTGCACTTTATTTTGAAATTTTGCCGATCGTTCACAGTCTTTATGAGGGACAAACGTGGACCCCAACTTAAACAAGTTGAAAAACTTATTCGGGTGTTACCATTTAGTGATCAATTGTACGGAATATGCACTGTACTGTGCTAATCTACTAATAAAAGTATCAATCAATCAAAATTAACACTAATTACGCTAATACACCCAAACAATGCCAATTGTCAACACACACCTGATACAAAACAATATAATGATTATAATACAACCACAAACATTATCAGGAACTTACCCGGTTGAACTTTAAAAAACAAAACAAAACAAAAACACCCATTTTTATTTTTTACAATTATACTGTAAATACACATATAATACTAGGTCAGACTGTTTTGCTAAAGTAGGTAAATACAAACTTTACTTACTTATTTAAATTTTAATGGGGGACTGCACTTTATCTTGAAATTTTGCCTATCGTTCACAGTCCTTATGAGGGACAAACGTGGACCCCGACTTAAACAAAATGAAAAACATATTCGGGTGTTACCATTTAGTGGTCAATTGTACGGAATATGTACTGTACTGTGCTAATCTACTAATAAAAGTTTCAATCAATCAATCAAAATGAACACTAATTACGCTAATATACCCAAACTACGTCAATTGTCAACACACACCTGATACAAAACAAGATAATGATTATAATACAACCACAAACATTATCAGTAACTTACCCGGTTGAACTTTAAAAAACAAAACAAAACAAAAACACCCTCTTTTTTTTTCTTTTTTTTTTTTTTTTACAATTATACTGTAAATACACATATAATACTAGGTCAGACTGTTTTACTAAAGTAGGTAAATACAAACTTTATTTACTTATTTAAATTTTAATGGGGGACTGCACTTTATTTTGAAATTTTGCCGATCGTTCACAGTCCTTATGAGGTACAAACGTGGACCCGACTTAAACAAGTTGAAAAACGCATTCGGGTGTTACCATTTAGTGGTCAATTGTACGGAATATGTACTGTACTGTGCTAATCTACTAATAAAAGTTCCAATCAATCAATCAAAATGAACACTAATTACGCTAATATACCCAAACTACGCCAATTGTCAACACACACCTGACACAAAACAAGATAATGATTATAATACAACCACAAACATTATCAGGAACTTACTTATAATACAACCATAAACATTATCAGGAACTTACCCGGTTGAACTTTAAAAAACAAAACAAAACAAAAACACCCTTTTTTATTTGTATTTTTCATTTTTTACAATTATACTGTAAATACACATATAATACTAGGTCAGACTGTTTTACTAAAGTAGCTAAATACAAACTTTACTTACTTATTTACATTTTAAAGGGGGACTGCACTTTATTTGGAAATGTTGCCGATCGTTCACAATCCTTATGAGGATTATAATACAACCACAAACATTATCAGGAACTTACCCGGTTGAACTTTAAAAAACAAAACAAAACAAAAACACCCTTTTTTTTTTTTTTTTTTAATTTTTTACAATTATACTGTAAATACACATATAATACTAGGTCAGACTGTTTTACTAAAGTAGGTAAATACAAACTTTACTTACTTATTTACATTTTAAAGGGGGACTGTTTTACTAAAGTAGGTAAATACAAACTTTACTTACTTATTTACATTTTAAAGGGGGACTGCACTTTATTTGGAAATTTTGCCGATCGTTCACAATCCTTATGAGGATTATAATACAACCACAAACATTGTCAGGAACTTACCCGGTTGAACTTAAAAAAACCAAAAAAAAAACCACCCTTTTTTAATTTTATTTACAATGATAATGTGAATACACATATATACTAGGTCAGACTGTTTTACTAAAGTAAATAAATACAAACTACTTATTTTAAATCTTAAAGGGGAACTGCACTTTATTTTGGACTTTTGCCTATTGTTCACAGTCCTTATGAGAGACAAGAACACATTTTGTTTTTGTTTTTTTTGCATTCTAAAGATTAAAAAATGCACTTAAGATGCAGCTGGGATCAATCTATTTGGCCTCTAAATCACTCTAAAATGCATCAAAACCCGCCAACGATACTTCATTTACGTTTCGTAGTCTCTACAATAACCAAGCTGTAGCATTAGCTAGACCAGTGTTTTTCAACCACTGTGCTGCGGCACACTAGTGTACCGTGAGATATTGTTTGGTGGGCCGTGGGAGATTATGTCATTTGACCTGATTGGGTTAAAAATATTTTTTGACAAACCGGTGATTATAATCCGCAAATGTGCCGTTGTTGAGTGTCTGTGCTGTGTAGAGCTCGGCAGAGTAACCATGTAATATTCTTCCATATCAGTAGGTATCAGCAGGTAGCTAATTGCTTTGTACATGTCGGGAACGACGATGGTTTGCAGGTAAAAAGGTATCTAACGCTTAAACCAAAAATTAACAAAAGGCGAGTGCCGTTAAGAAAAGGCATTGAAGCTTAGGGATGGCTATGCAAAACGAAGCTAAAACTGAACTGGCTGCAAAGTAAACAAAAACAGAATGCTGGACGACAGCAAAAACTTACAGCTTGCGGAGTAGACGGTGTCCACAAAGTACTACGGTACATGACAATCAACACCAAAATAGGAGCGCAAGACAAGAACAAAAACAGTACACAAAGGAAAACAGCAAAAAACTCTAAATAAATCACGGCGTGATGTGACAGGTGGTGACAGTACACCTACTTTGAGACAAGGGCTATTGTGATGCATGGTTGGTTATGGTTTAAATTCATATCTAACAATTGCGAGAACAACTTTTTATTGTCAATATCGGCTGCTGAGTTTCATTTTTTTATGTTTTCTGCTGGTGGTGTGCCTCGGGATTTTTTCAATGAAAAAAATGTGCCTTGGCTCAGAAAAGGTTGAAAAACACTGAGCTAGATGTAAGACAGCCCATTAGCCACATCTTAAGAACGTTTTTTTTTTATCTTTATGCAAAAAAAAAAAAGCCAAAACATCTGTGGATTTCAATCAATCAAAGTTTATTTAATATAGCCCTAAATCACAAGTGTCTCAAAGGGCTGCACAAGCCACAACGACATCCTCGGCTCAGATCCCACATCAGGGCAAGAAAAAACTCAACCCATTGTGATACAATGAGAAACCTTGGAGGGGGCCGCAGATGTGGGGACCCCCCCTGGGCAACCGGTGCAATGGACGTGGAGTGGATCTAGTTAATAGTGTGAGAGTGCAGTCCATAGTGGATCTAACATAATATTGTGAGAGTCCAGTCCATAGTGGATCTAACATAATAGTGAGAGTCCAGTCCATTGTGGATCTAACATAATAGTGTGAGAGTCCAGTCCATAGTGGATCTAGTTAATAGTGTCAGAGTCCAGTCCATAGTGGATCTAACATAATATTGTGAGAGTCCAGTCCATAGTGGATCTAACATAATAGTGAGAGTCCAGTCCATAGTGGATCTAACATAATAGTGTGAGAGTCCAGTCCATAGTGGATCTAGTTAATAGTGTGAGAGTCTAGTCCATAGTGGATCTAGTTAATAGTGTGAGAGTCCAGTCCATAGTGGATCTAACATAATAGTGAGAGTCCAGTCCATAGTGGATCTAACATAATAGTGTGAGAGTCCAGTCTATAGTATAGTGGGGTCAGCAGGGGATAATCTTGAGTGGAGACAAGTCAGCAGCGCAGAGACGTCATGAACTGATGCACAGATGAGTGGTCCACCCCGGGTCCCGACTTTGGACAACTAGCGCCTCATCTGTGGTCACCTAATTAAACAGGGTTTATGTTGTGTACAAGGTGTATTCATAATATGTTGTGCAAAGGAAATTTCATATTTTTAGGAAGCTCATCTTGTATTTGACATTGTTTATGGGGTTTGGCGCAATAAGTGTTCAACTTCAGCCTAAACCCTTTCGGTCTGCAACATTTTCAATTTATGAATGTACAACTGTTTGTTTATGTAACACTGTTTGTTTATTTTGATGACCACTGACCGAAGTAATAATAAACTAACAAATAACCTCTCCACGCAGGAGAGGGGGGCAGAGCAGAAAAGAGACGGCAGATCAACTGGTGTAAAAGGGGTGTCTATTTAAAGGCTAGAGTATACAAATGAGTTTTAAAATGGGACTTAAATGCTTCTGGATTTGTCTCTCTTAATGATTGTGAACAATAGGCAGTTCCCCTTTAAGAAATCCCACATCCCTACTTTATCAATCTAAAGTCCCAACTTGGTATTTTTACAGGCAAAGTTGGTCGAAATGTGTAGTGGTTTTTCCAAGTCCCAGGTAAATGTGGCAAGTTGCTGCCGTGGAAAAAAAAAAAGTTATGTTCCATTTATCTTAAGGAATGACAGCTTGTAGGGTGATATTTGCCACCCAAGATTAAGGTAATACTTGCCTAACATGAAGTAAATCGTCAAAACAGAGTTGTTGCACACTATAATTAAAATCTACTCTGTGACTAAAAGTTTTACTCGAAGACAGCACTTGAAAGTATTATAAACCGTGTTAAATTTCCACTGACACTGGCACGGAGATACCCAGTATTACATTTCCAGCCCAAGTTCAGAAAATTGCACGTCGATTAAAGAATGATTATAGAGGGCTGTAAAGCCCTCCTGATGCTTCTTGACTTGCCACAAAAAAAAGTGGTCATATTGGAAAGAGCAGGAGAGACAGACCTCCAGTGTGTCACCAGCCTGGTTCTCATGGTCCTGGGCCAGTTGGCTCTGGATGCTGGCAGCAGAGGGGCATTGTTATGATTGAGGAAGGGACGTTATTGGAGCCACTGATCTGACTGACGGCACATACTGAGCTCTTCATGAAGGGCTTGATGAAGAAGAGGATGGGAAAGTGGTTCTCATTTGAGAGTTCAGTTGGTTCGGTCCACAAACTTGCTCGCTGTAAGCTGTTTTATTGATCATAGCACATGTTTCATGTAATGAATCATATATTATTGGTTCAAATGTCATCGTTATTGCAATTTTTATGATGAATTGGAGTAAATTATGTCACATTTTATTGAGTCTTGAGCTGTAAAAGTTGAAAGAACCCTGCAGTATACAAAGATATAAGATCAAACACAATCCGTTCTGGGAGTCGGGACACTGGACGACATCTGATTTGTTTGAAATAATATTTTCCTTTGAAAAGTCTGTTCCATTAAACAGTTGCCATCATTAGACAAATACCGTATTCTCCGGACTATAAGCCACTACTTTTTTCCCCCTACGTTTTGTACCCTGCGGCTTATAAACGGTGCAATTAAAGTTCAAGTTAAAGTACCACTGATAGTCACACACACTAGGTGTGGTGAAATTACCCATCTGCATTTGACCCATCCCCTTGTTCCACCCCCTGAGAGGTGAGGGGAGCAGTAAGCAGCAACGGTGGCCGCGCTCGGGAATCATTTTGGTGATTTAACCTCCAATTCCATCCCTTGATGCTGAGTGCCAAGCAGAGAGGTAATGGGGCCCATTTTTATAGTCTTTGGTATGACTCGGCCGGGGTTTGAACTCACGACCTACCGATCTCAGGGCGGACACTCTAACCCAGTGGTTCTTAACCTTGTTGGAGGTACCGAACCCCACCAGTTTCATATGCGTATTCACCGAACCCTTCTTTAGTGAAAAAAAAAAAAAATTCAAATTCAAGACAAAGTTGTATGTTTTTGGTAACACTTTAGCATGGGGAACATATTCTAAGTAACAAAGACTTAATTTAGAGTTATATGGTTAGGGTTATAATAAAGCCATGCCGAATAAGGCATTAATAAGTACTTAATAATGACTAGTTCAGAGCCAATATGTTACTAATTTGCATGTTTATAAGCAACTAATTAATGGTGAATATGTTCCCAATACTAAAGTGTTACCATGTTTTTTTACTGGTGCATAAAATGAACCGTGCATGAACATCACCTTGTTCAAACAACAAAACCAACACAGTGCATAAACTCACAACAAATTACACACCTGCAAACCAGTCAGCTGTTGCCGTATCTGTAATACGCCGTATTTACACGATGAGTTGGGTGTGTCTTGACCTCCGCCGAACCCCTGAGCCCGACTCACCGAACCCCTAGGGTTTGATCGAACCCAGGTTAAGAACCACTGCTCTAACCACAAGGCCACTGAGCAGGTTAATAGTAAAAATATTTAATCCATCCATCCATTTTCTACCGCTTGTCCCTTTTAATAATAATAAATAAAAGGATTAATATGTAATAGTCGATTTTTCGTCGCTGACAATACAATGTTTTGTGTTCAACAAATAGTTTTCATAAAACACCCACAGACACTGAAAAGGTGTGTTATTTTTTGTGCTATGGTGCCATCTCTTGGACGAGTTTGCTCACTGCTGGTGCTGCGTGTTGAACTTTTTACAATATTTCCTTATGTTTAGTGCCTTAAACCGGAAGTACATGTGCCGTTCAGTCCACCAGTCATCCATCGCATTTCTACTGGTATGGTTTCTTCACTCATCACTCCAAGCAACATTTAAAATTCATGCTTATCGGTAGTAAACCATCAAATATTTAATAGTAGCATTTTCATGCATATTTGTATGTGCTATCGTAATGTAATCAAGCTAGCGTTGTTTGCATTAGCTAAAATGCTAACACGTTTACAAGTGCCTCTGTTAGTATTATTAACTTACAATGGCATTATTTTTGTATTGTTTCAGTTTCACAAAATCCTCAGTAAAGTCACTAAAACGTCACAGTGGAGTTATTAAGTCTGTTTAGCTGATTGGAGAGCTATCTTTTGCAGCTACTGTGTCCATGATGATGACTTCTGTTTTGTTTGATCAGCCTTTTTACTGCTGTGTTACAGGCTCCGTTTGGAAATAATTAAGGTATGTAAATAAACATTTACAAAATCTATTCGGGTAAATAATTAATTTCACAACATATATATCTGCGGTTTATAGTCCGGTGTGGTTATTATATGGAAAAATATATTTTTCTTCTAAAATTTAGTGGGTGTGGCTTATATACGGCTCTATAATTCGGAAAATACGGCACTTGCTTTTGTATTATGTACTATCATTAGTGGTTGATTTGGTCTCAAAATAATATTGACAATAAAATCGTTTATCGGCAATAATTCGTAGGCCAATATATCGTCAGGCAAAATGTGTTATCGGCCCAGGCCTACATTAGCCACTATCGAGAATGCTACAGTGAGGATGCATTGTAATTGTATGTAATTTAATGCCAAAATGTTTATTTTATTGCAATAAGAAAGGTATGTTTAATGTAACGTAAGATTTTCTGGTTAAATAAAGCCTATAATGACATTTCTACATTTTTGTACTGGTATCAAAATATTGGCATAGGGACAACCCTAGAGTGCTTGGATTGATATTTTTACTTCTCAAAATGTTTGTTAATGTTTACTAATTCAGGCAATATAAGGCCCTGGACACAAGGGGACTTTGAGGGTAAGAATCAATGAGTAGCAGATAGTAGTTTTTGATGTTGTTTAGGTATTATGTGCTCAAGCAAATGTATGTGTTAAAAGGGAATAAGGAAGGTGTTGATATTGTCATACTGTTTCTATAAATACATAAAGCAATTTACAATTATTTTATATGATCGGTATCGGCTGATTTCACTAATGAATGATCGGAATCAGTAGCATAAAACTGAGCGCAACACCGCTGGCTCTAACACATTAACAACAAAATATGTGTAAAGGTGTTTTTATGAGGTTTTCAAAAATGAAGTGAGAGTGTATTCTGTGGGAAATAAATTTCATAACATTTATAAGTTCAAAGGATTTATATTTATATAGTGGTTAAAAATAAGCCTCGTGAGAAATTCATAGTAATTTTTTTTTTAACCCTGCCTCTTAAAAGAAATGGAGTGGCACAGGGTTTAGTGTGTGTGCCTCACAATACGAAGGTCCTGGGTTCGATCCCCGGGCTCTGGGTCTTTCTGTGTGGAGTTTGCATGTTCTCCCCGTGACTGCGTGGGTTCCCTCCAGGTACTCCAGCTTCCTCCCACCTCCAATGACATGCACCTGGGTAGGGCTGGGCGATATATCGAAAATACCGTATTTTTCGGAGTATAAGTCGCACCTGACGAAAATGCATAATAAAGAAGGGAAAAAACATATATAAGTCGCACTGGAGTATGAGTCGCATTTTTGGGGGAAATTTATTTGATAAAACCCAACACCAAGAATAGACATTTGAAAGGCAATTTAAAATAAATAAAGAATAGTGAACAACAGGCTGAATAAGTGTACGTTATATGAGGCATAAATAACCAACTGAGAAGGTGCCTGGTATGTTAACGTAACATATTATGGTAAGAGTCATTCAAATAACTATAACATATAGAACATGCTATACGTTTACTAAACAATCTGTCACTCCTAATCGCTAAATCCCATGAAATCTTATACGTCTAGTCTCTTACGTGAATGAGCTAAATAATATTATTTTATATTTTACGGTAATGTGTTAATAATTTCACACATAAGTCGCTCCTGAGTATAAGTCGCACCCCTGGCCAAACTATGAAAAAAACTGCGACTTATAGTCCGAAAAATACGGTACTCGATATATCGCGGGTTTGTCTCTGTGCGATATAGAAAATGACTATATCGTGATATTCGAGTATACGTTCTCACGCAGTTGCTTTTAGCTGCGGGCATTACACTACATGCGTTTCTCACTCTTTCTTGTCTCTCCTTCTCACAGAGACATAAAACAAGCGCACCTTCTTACATACGTCACATACTGTCGCGCGTGCAACATCATACCCCTCGCAGAGCAGAGCAGTAGAGACAAGGGTAAAGTTAGCTGTGGTGCAAGCGGAGCGGTGGGAGCGGTAATACGAGAGAAAGAATCTGCGAATCTGGTACCAAATGGAGGAAGAATTCATTCCAAGAAAAACAGCACGGGGTCCATCGTCTGGCGGTGGTTTAGCTTCAAGCAGGAGGATGTTGAACAGACAACCGTAATATGTCAAGTATGCGGCAAAAGCGTTGTTACAAAAAGTAGCAGCACGACTAATTTGTAGCATCATTTGAAAAGTCACCCGCTAGAGAATGAAAAGTGCTTGAAACTTTGCATGTCAACATCTCGACCGGTGCCACACCCACAAAATGCCCAAGCAACCATTTCCACATCAACACCGTATGAAACAAATAGTCAACAACAGAAGGAGATAACGTCCGCAGGAACCTACCACATAGCGAAGGACATACACTCTTTGATTTCCTATTATGCAGCTCATTTTTATTTGACACTTATTGAAATATCTTGCGTGACATCATGCACAAAAGTTCACTTTTTTTGTTTTAAACTATTGTAGTTGCGTTCTGTACAAAAAGTGCACTTTAATTTAGTGTTGTTTTGATATGTCATCTTAGTGACATCATGCACAAAAGTGCACTAATAGCTTGTTTTAAAATGTCTCTGACAATCTTGCACTTTCGGTTTTGAAATGACATGAATTTTTGTGCAACTGCTTAATAACTGTTTAATAAATACAGTTTTGCTAAATTGACTTAGTTGTGAATTCCCTCTCTGCATGAAAGTTTAAAATGAGCATATATTAATGCAGTATGAAGAAGAATGTTTTAATGTAGACACATAGAATCATCATACTGCTGTGATTATATGCATCAAGTGTTCATTCAAGGCTAAGGCAAAATATCGAGATATATATCGTGTATCGTGACATGGCCTAAAAATATTGAGATATTAATAAAAGGCCATATCGCCCAGCCCTACACCTGGGGATAGTTTGATTGGCAACACTAAATGGGCTTTAGTGTGTGAATGTTGTCTATCTCTGATGAGGTGGCGACTTATCCAGGGTGTATTTATGCAGCTGTATTTCAAATATTTTCCCTCAAATACGCTTTGAGGCTATACAGTGTGTTTTAGCCAATTACTCGATTAATCAAACAAATTAATCTATGTCTAATATCTAAGGTGTTTAGATTAACATATCTCTTTGGAAACTTTAACGATGCATCTTCTGTTTACAACCTCTCATGTTTAGTTTACTTTTACTGCTACTGTCAGCCCATTTCCAGCCGCAACATGACTGCTGTAAAACGATCAACCTCCATGGACGTGTTAACCCTTTGTTTGGGAACTTGTTAAAATACTTGCAAACTGTAAGAGCAGAAATGGATTGTGGTAACTTACAAGACCTGTTGAATGGTCTAGAACAACGAGATAGAAATATAATATACACCTATTACAATGTATTTTGTAATTGTCGTTGCGAGATTAGCGGGTGAAAGTCCATGGTTTAGGAGCAGAGCAGACGTCAAGTGACGTTCCCTCTGAGATCAGTGTGAGCGTCTGACGATGCAGATGCAAACACAGTGGGGAGGAATGAAGCAGCACAGTGTGAAATTGCATAGCTTGAACGTGTGCATATTTGTGGCCGGGGGGACAACAAAGAGCAACCATAGAACAATACCCGGGAATGTCGGCCAGCGAGTGCACTCAGTTTTACACTTCGTAAAAAGCTCATAATAGCTTGTCAACCAGCAGTTGTAAAGGTCTTATAACTAAGTGAACGCCGAAGATACGTCCTTATGATTGTGCCCAGTAAAGCTAGAGGAGTCTCTTGTCAATAATTATGTCAATGTGGAGTTGATTGTTAATTAATCTTGAACAGCAGAGGCATTGTTGAGTCAGTCTTGCTGTCTAAAGAAGATCAAAACAACATCATTTATGGTAAGGTGAATTGCATCTCCATTGACCTCACACCATTATTAGCATTGTGTTGCATGCTGACATTAAAACAGTTCAGAATGTTCAGAAACATATTTAGCTGTCCTTCAAAGATAATGATTGGTAAAATACAATTTTTTTAGATTAATTTGTTGGTTAATTTTGCCCATCAAAAAGTAAAAGACAGGCTTATTCATATACATATATATATATATATATATATATATATATATGCGCAGTATCTTGGCTGTTCCTTGAACTGCGTTCTTCTGGACTGAGGCTTCAGATGTTGTTCCTGGGATCTGTTGGAGCTACTCTCCCAGCTCCGAGCGCCCCCACTACCACGGGGACCACGCTAGCCTTGACCTTCCACATCCGTTCCAGCTGCTCTTTCAACCCTTGGTACCGGTACTTCTCAAGTTTCTCGTGTTCCTTCTTCCTGATGTTGGCGTCAGCTGGGATTGGCACATCTATCACCACCACCCTTTTCTGCTCTTTGTCCACCACCACTATGTCTGTTTGGTTGCATTATATATATATATATATATATATATATATATATATATATATATATATATATATATATATATACGTTCAAAATTTCGTTGCATTAGCTCATTGTAGTTTGGGATTAAAAAATTATATATATATGTATATATACATATATATATATATATATATATATATATACAGTATATATATATATATATATATATATATATATATTAGGGCTGCAACTAACGATTAATTTGATAATCGATTAATCTGTCGATTATTACTTCGATTGATCGATTAATAAGCGGATAAAAGAGACAAACTAAATTTCTATCCTTTCCAGTATTTTATTGAAAAAAAACAGCATACTGGCACCATACTTATTTTGATTATTGTTTCTCAGCTGTTTGTACATGTTGCAGTTTATAAATAAAGGTTTATAAAAAAAATAAAAATGCCTCTGCGCATGCGCATAGCATAGATCCAACGAATCTATTTTTATAATCGATTTTAATCGATTTAATCGATTAGTTGTTGCAGCCCTAATATATATATATATATATATATATATATATATATATATATATATATATATATATATATATATATATATATATATACATATATATATATATATACATATATATATATATATATATATATGTATATATGTATATATATATACATACGTATATACATATATACGTATATACGTATATATATATACATATATATACGTATATATATACATATATATATATATATATATATATACTAATATATATATAATATATGTATTATATATATAGTTGTTGCAGCCCTAATATATATATATATATATATATTAGTATATATATATATATATATATATATATATATATATATATATATATATATACGTATATACATATATACGTATATACGTATATATATATATATATATATATATATACATATATATATATATATATATACTAATATATATATATAATATATGTATTATATATATATAGTTGTTGCAGCCCTAATATATATATATATATACATATATTAGGGCTGCAACAACTATATATATATATATATATATATATATATATATATATATTAGGGCTGCAACAACTAATCGATTAAAATCGATTATAAAAATAGTTGGCGATTAATTTAGTCATCGATTCGTTGGATCTATGCTATGCGCATGCACAGAGGCAATTTTTTTATTTTTTATAAACCTTTATTTATAAACTGCAACATGTATAAACAGCTGAGAAACAATAATCAAAATAAGTATGGTGCCAGTATGCTGTTTTTCCCCCCCAATAAAATACTGGAGAAGATAGAAATGTAGTTTGTCTCTTTTATCCGATGATTAATCGAAGTAATAATCATCAGATTAATCGATTATCAAATTAATCGTTTAATCGTCCTAATATATATATACAACATATGATATAGTATTTTTCTTTAAATTGTTTATATATACACATGAAATTAATGCCAATGACAACTTTTTCTCATTTTATTTATAAATCATATATTATATATAAAAAGGACAAGACAAGAACTTAAGAGATCTGTAACTTCTCAATGTCTGCTGGATTGTTTGTCATAGACAGTGTCTTTGGACAACAACACTTGTAGGCTCATTTGGTGTGTTTTTGTTTTCATAATTTTGTGGTTTAAAAGGTAACGTTCGTTTGTCACATTTTAATACGATATTTGTACTGTTCTTCATGTCATGTCTTCAAGTGATAGAACAGATGAGACAAGTTTGCTGAATGCAATATACTATCATATTGCCATATTATGATACAAACAATAGATAATTATACCATGCGATTAACATTTTCTGTCATATTCCGATAAATATATCATTATATCGCACAGCTCTACTCTTGGGTCTTACATTTGTCATTTTCTAAATGTTATCTGTCAGTGTGCATTTGACTGACATCTTCAAGCATGTGAAAACATTTTTTTCCCTCCACTGGAGAAACACTTTGTAGCTTCTAAAGACAACTTGTTAATATTTTACCCTTCATCAAACAGAAGGATTTCTGAGAGTCAAACACTGAGCTGGGTCCATAAAACAGTTTCCTATTACTCTTATTTATTTTTGACTGCCGGTGTTCATTAGCACATAAGTAGCTCGGTGGGGGCTAAATGGATGGATAGTGAGAGACAATTACTGGCGATAACGGCGGTTAATAACTGAAATTCCCATAGAGACCGACAATTTTCAAAAAGTTGTTGGTGTGATGTGAGTGGTGGTGTTGTGAGAGTAATTTGACAGAGAGAAATCTATGTGTAGAAAAACTGTCTTGTGAGACTCCCTTATCATGTTACACTGGGATCTGTCAAGCAGTCTTGATGTACATCATTGCCCGTGGCTATCATGCCGGAGATTTTATCACCATGCAACATAAAATATGATTTTTATGTGAAAGAACATGAGCAACATCGTGTCCTGCCTGACTGTTTCAATTTTAGTTTTAGTCACTTTGAAGAGCCTCAGCTGTAAATAGTAAGAACTGATTACCTCGTAAAACATGCCTTGACACTTTGGAGTGTAACCGTCATGGGAGTGAAATAAATTGGCTTCCACACACTCGCTGACAGGCATGAATTGGCGCATCAATCATGTCAAGGACAGGAAACCTAATTCCCTTTTCCCATACTTACCTAATGAGTGGATCAAACCTGTTATCATCAGCAGTAAAGCACCTGGTGTTGTTGCTAACCACAACTTTGAACGTACCTGCACAGTCGGTTCTCATGCGAACGTAGTAGGAGGCCTTGGACAAACAGTATAACACAGTTGAATTTGAACATAACTTATTTAAGAATTATTAGAAAAATTAGGCTGTATTGAGACAGGCTCCAGCACCCCCCCGCGACCCTAAAAGGGACAAGCGGTAGAAAATGGATGGATGGATGGATGTGGCAATGTGGTTGGAACATATTTGTGAGGTGTTTGCATTTTCTCCCTATACTTGTATAGTTTTTACTCCTGCGGGTTCGTCCAAAACGCGCAAACTGTAAATTGTCCATCAGTGTGAATGTGAGTGTGAACGGGAGTGTGAAGTGTTGTCTATACCAGTGTTTTTCAACCATTGTGGTGTACCGTGGGAGATTATCTAATTTCACCTATTTGGGTTAAAAATATTTTTTGCAAACCAGTAATTATAGTCTGCAAAAGATGTGTTGTTGTTGAGTGTCGGTGTAGTCTAGAGCTCAGCAGAGTAACCGTGTAATACTCTTCCATATCAGTAGGTGGCAGCCGGTTGTTAATTGCTTTGTAGATGTCGGAAACAGCGGGAGGCAGGGTGCAGGTAAAAAGGTGTCTAATGCTTAAACCAAAAATAAACAAACGTTGAGTGCCCCTAAGAAAAGGCGTTGAAGCATGCAGAACAAAACTAAAACTGAACTGGCTACAAAGTAAACAAAAACAGAATGCGGGACGACAGCAAAGACTTGCTGTGGAGCAAAGACGGCGTCCACAATGTACATTGACATGACATGACAATAAACGATGTCCCCACAAAGTAGGATAAAAACAACTGAAATATTCTTGAATGCTAAAACAAAGTAGATCCGGGAGATAACGCTCAAAGGAAGACATGAAACTGCTACAGGAAAATGCCAAAAAAAAAAAGAAAAAGCCACCAAAATAGGAGCGCAGGACAAGAACTAAAACATTACACACAGGAAAACAGCATAAAACTCAAAACAAGGCACGGCGTGATGTGACAGGTGGTGACAGTACACCTACTTTGAGACAAGAGCTATAGTGATTGGTTATGGTTTAAAGTCATATCCAACAATTGCGACAACAACTTTTTACTATCAACTGAGTTGTTTTTTAATGATTTCTGCTGGTGGTGTGCCTCCGGATTTTTTCAACTCAAAAAATGTGCCTTCACTCAAAAAAGGTTGAAAAACACTGGTCTATACTCTATCCCAGGGTGTCCCAACATTTTGACTGTGGGGCCGCATTGGGCTATAAAAATTTGGCCAGGGGCCAAAAGTCGACTGCATGTAATGTGTAAATATTATATTAATATAATGAATATACAGTATAATGAATAATTAATATAATTGTTTACTAAAGTTTTGTAATCAATCAGTAAAATATGAAGCAGCTAAAATGTTCTAAACATAGATATGTGTGGAGAAAGGGTTTTAAATTTTTCCCACCATGCATTGTAATAGATTTAAATGGATTTAATTTAGATGTATTTTTTATAGTGTTTGGACATTTTTTTAAATATCTGCCAAACTTCAGTAAGCAGACTGTGTTATGTGTGACCATTTGCGTTGACTTTTTGTGTTGGTGGTATTTTTTTAATAGTAGAAAAGGTTGTTTGGATTAAGTCATATAAGTAAATGATGTGCTGAATTAATTTTAAAATCACAGTTAATGGTCATTGACTTGATTTACTCCTGTTGTCCACAAGATCACGGCAAATGTATAATACTTGTTTATTTGGAAAGATTCCTTATTAAATTTGTGACATCTCGCGGGCCAAACTGAAGACGCCCGCGTGCCGTATTTTGGACACCCCATTATGTGTCCTGATAGTGACTGGTGTTGAACTGGCATACTACATGGTTGGAATCATGATAGCAGACATGCATATCTGCTTTTTGCTCAGCACTACTGGATGTTCAAGTCTGTTTTTAGGAGAGAGTTTGAGATCAGAGCTATCTGGAGGAAGTAGGGGAAAGGCTGCCACCCTAAGGTAGAGCAGGGAAGGATGCACTTGAGGCGCAACGGTGTACCTGTGACATAAAAATGCCTGCCCTTTGTTCTGTCCCTTCCTCTCACGCCAGCGTGAATAGTAACGTTTGTTTACAAAGGCTGACATTAAGACGGAGCTGTCCTTCATACCTGCGCCCTCCACTTCCTCCGCATTAGCTAACTGCCTATTGTTTACGCGCTGCTGCAGGCCCGGCCTTTTTCCTGCGCCTTGTGAATATATCATCAAAGGACGACTGTGCTTCCCGCAGGCTGAGACTTTGCTGGTAGCGGAGGGTGTAGCACCCCGTGTGACGACGCAGCGTGCAAGGTGACCTCACCATGGCCCTTGGCGTGACCATCGTGCATCCTCCCTGTGTTGGCAGACTTGAGTATGCAGCCTGTAATTAGAGATATAAGTGCTGTTATTAATTCTAGCAGTGGATTTTGATGTCAAGTGAGCAACCGAGTTTGCAAGTGGCTGCAAGGTTTTGATACTGAATCTACTTTTTGCATAATGTTTGCTAAACCATTGAGGTGGCAATTGCTTTTTATACATTTGTCTCCTGGACTTAGCCACAAAATATCCTGGAAACACTTAGTGTTGCAAATAATCCGTAGTCCATCACATGTTGTGTTACGGTTTGTACAGGGGAAGACGTTGTTAACTCTATATTTATTCATGTACAAACCCAAATATGTGTATGGTGTGCGACTATGTGTGGGAATTAAATGTTGAGTGTTACCAGTAGTGTTGAGCGAGAGGCAGAAGTCCAAAGATGGGCAAGGCTGGCTCGGAGGTCCATGAGCCAGCAGGAAGTCTCGGGGGCAATAGAGATGCGTCAAAGTCCGTGTCCAGGCGGGAGGTCGAGGTCCAAAAGTGCAGCCAGAGAACCAGAGGGGAACACAGGGAGATGGGACTAGGGATGATACTCGAAACCGGTTTTCCCGGTTGTTCGATAAGAAAAGAACCGAGTCCTCGGACTCTAATCCCTTTTTGAGAACCAGTACCCGTTATCGAGACCACTATAGTAAAGAAAAAGAGTTGGTTCTTTATTCAAATCCTTCGGAACGAATCCCGTCCCGACCAGAAATGCCCTTTGAGACATCACAAGAAATGACGTCACGAAGCTCAGTCATTAGGCGCAGATAGGGAAAGCAGGAAAAACAATTGACCGGAAAAAGCGCTCCAAGGTGTAATAAAGTTCAAAACAAAAGGTATAATCCAATGAATAACTTTACTGAGAGATTTGAGCAGGGTACAAACACATGACGAACACTTTTACGACCAACCGGAAACATAGCAACCAGGCTAGCAACGCACCTCCTTTACGGCAGCTGTTGCAACGTTCTTAAAGCAACCGCAGCACATACATATATATATATATATATATATATATATATATATATATATATATATATATATATATATATATATCTTCCTTTTTTAACTTTTGTTTTTCTTTCCTTGTAAACAAAACAAAATCACACTGTATATGTGTTGTCTGTCTAATTATAAATAATGCAGACGAGGCGTGTTGGCTGAGTTCTTGACGTTTACTTTCACAGCGTGCTCATAACCTCATTCTTAGCTGCCGGGTGGCGACATGCAACAACACTTTTCGGGGCTACCGCGCATGCTCGTCACTCCCGTTGCATGCTGGTTAGTGTAGTTGTTATATTCCCTAGCCTAGCTCATAACATCACATATTTCAATCAATCAATCAATCAATGTTTATTTATATAGCCCTAAATCACAAGTGTCTCAAAGGGCTGCACAAGCCACAACGACATCCTCGGTACAAAGCCCACATAAGGGCAAGGAAAAACTCACCCCAGTGGGACGTCGATGTGAATGACTATGAGAAACCTTGGAGAGGACCCCATATGTGGGTAACCCCCCTCCTCTAGGGGAGACCGAATGCAATGGATGTCGAGTGGGTCTGACATAATATTGTGAGAGTCCAGTCCATAGTGGATCCAACATAATAGTAACAGTCCAGTCCATAGTGGGGCCAGCAGGACACCATCCCGAGCGGAGACGGGTCAGCAGCGCAGAGATGTTCCCAGCCGATGCACAGGCGAGCGGTCCACCCCGGGTCCCGACTCTGGACAGCCAGCACTTCATCCATGGCCACCGGACCTGTGCCCCCCCCCCCCCTCCACAAGGAAGAGGGGAGCAGAGGAGAAAAGAAAAGAAACGGCAGATCAACTGGTCTAAAAGGGGGGTCTATTTAAAGGCTAGAGTATGCAAATGAGTTTTAAGATGGGACTTAAATGCTTCTACTGAGGTAGCATTTCTAATTGTTACCGGGAGGGCATTCCATAGTACTGGAGCCCAAATAGAAAACGCTCTATAGCCCGCAGACTTTTTTTGGGCTCTGGGAATCACTAATAATATTTCCCCCTATAAAGAAATAATGTTAACTCAATAAAGTGTTGTTTTTTTTTAGCTTTAACTTTTCATTTTTTAGCATTGTAACCACATTTGCAAATAACTTTTCTCTTCATAGAATGTTCTTTCAATAAAAAAATAAAGTGCAAAAATGTCAAAGCATCATAACAAACAGTTATGTCAAATAGCAGCAGAAGTGCACTTTTTGGAGAGCTGTATTATTTTCAGTTTTGTGCCCAAGGGACTGACTTTATTTAACACTATATTATTATTTATACACCTATAGTGATCACAGAGACAGGTTGTTTTTGTGTTACTGTATATATTTGTTTTTCTGAAAAATCCCACTTAATATACTTTGGGTAACAACAGTCAATATTTATTTTTATTTTTTTTTATTTTTTTAGCGGGGTAACAGTCAATATGTATTTATTTATTTATCAGATTTTATTTTTTTCTTATATAATAAAAGTGAGCTTTTGTTAAACCAAATATTGTGTTGTTTTTTCTCCATATACAACAACCTATCTGGACTCGATAAGAGAATCGATAAGGAATCGGTTCGATAAGAGGATTCGATAATAGGCTCGGACTCGATAATTTCTTATCAAACATCATCCCTAGACGGGACACACAGCTCGTAACGCGGGAACGGAGGTAGGCTGCTGGAAGACGACAAGGGGGACACAAGACCAATCAACACGGCTTACTGTACAGGAACAGGTAACTACGTTCTGGCACAGGATAGCAGGTTCATCTGGCTTAAGAAGGCAGGTCCTCTCATCAGCGACAGATGCTGATGATTGAATGTAGCCGCTTGCTGCAGTCGGAAGGTGCCTGTGCCATGACAAGTTGTGTTTCACAACATGGCACTAAAAAGGGTCAGATACCTTTTGAGGGTGTTAAAAACCTGGAGGTCAAACTACCCAGTTCCATAATGACAGGGCAATCATTGATCACAATATCACTTACAGAATTGCGAATCAACATAGCTGGTGTTCCAAACGGCATAATGTGATCGCACACATTGGAAAATTGCAGTTTTGTGGCAACTTTGCGTGTTCACAGGACAAAGCAGGCTCTTACCCATGAACCACCCACAACTCTTCCCCGCTGGATGCACCTGGAACAAACAAACCTATATATAGCGGCCTTCTCTGATAACTGTTGTTAAAGCGCCATGGCCCCATTAACCACATGTCACGGCAGCAGTGTTCAGGTGGCGTTCCGTTTCTTCTTCACAATCTGTGTGGATTTGAGCTCAAGAGTGACAAGAATGACCCGATATCACACGCTTGGCGATAACCTGAGGCGCCTCTTAGCCACCCTTGGTTTCCTATTACTCTAAAACAGCTGCATTTAACTCAGGCCTCAGTTTTCCGCTTTTTGTTCTTTTCATGGGTAATGGATGCACCTCAAACAGTGGATGTCATCTTTTATTTCCTTCGTTTTTTAGTTGCCCTAATACTTCATTGTTTTTTGTACATAATTGTTTCTGTGTCTGGCACTATACAAATATAAATACAAAGGGTCCATTCAGGCAGTGTATATATGATAAATGCCTTCAACGTCAGTCTGCTCACTGCTCTTAAGGTTTAAGGAACTTGAGGAATCTTGATGGCTGATGCATTCTAAGAAACCCAGGAGTCCTCTCTTAGAAGACTTTGTTAAGAGATGTAGCTGCATCACCTTTACATTTGAGTCATATTTAGTGTTGATTGTGGAGTCTTTCTTGTGGTCAGGTGTAGCAGTTCTGTCATTCATTTACTCAGCTAACCTGTTGTTCGTTACCATGGAAAGTAACCCATAGCAACGGTTTCACCAAAACATGCACTGGTTTGTCTCTTTTTTATACATTTAGCTAAGGTAAACACATTAAATTGTCATATTTCTCACCAACATTTTGTAGCAGAAAACATATCGGCACACAAAAATGGCAGACCTTTGCTGGCAGACCTTTGCAACAACATTGCAGGATAAAACATGTAAAGTGTGAGAATATTTCACCTTAATTGTGTTAAAGACAAGAACACCTCATTTTGCAAAGTGGACCCTGTTTTTTTTATTGCAGTACATCTGTGATACAGGAGCATTTAAAGCGCAGGCATGATGTCGGACATCTGAAGGTAAAGATAACAACTCGGTAAGATAGTTAGCTTGTTAAGTTGAGTTAAAGTACCAATGATAGTCACACACACACACTAGGTGTGGTGAAATTTGTCTTCTGCATTTGATCCATCCCCTTGTTCACCCCCTGGGAGGTGAAGGGAGCAGTGGGGAGCAGTGAGCAGCAGCGGTGCTGCGCCCGAGAGTAATTTTTGCCGATTTAACCCCCAATTCCAACCCTTGATGCTGAGTGCCAAACAGGAAGGTAATGGGTCCCATTTTTATAGTCTTTGGTATGACTCGGCCGGGGTTTGAACTCACGACCGGACACTCTAACCACTAGGCCACTGAGTAGGTGAGTAGTACCTTGCTAGCTCGCTATTTGTGGGACAAAGTTGTGTGAAAACTAGATGTACTATCATTTTAGCCAAAGTCCGCTAGCTAAACTTTTTCTATATCAATTGAAATACTTGTTTTTATTTTTTTTGGAATGTTAGGTGTGAAGCATGTCAATTTGCAGTTTAAATAAGAAAGGCAGAATAACAAATATCAACCACATGTACACACATACACACACAAACATTACCTACTCAGTGGCCTAGTAGTAAGAGTGTCCGCCCTGAGATCGGTAGGTTGTGAGTTCAAACCCCGGCCGAGTCATACCAAAGACTATAAAAATGGGACCCATTACCTCTCAAGGATGATGGGTCAAATGCAGAGAATAATTTCGACACACGTAGTGTGTGTGTGACAATCATGGGTACTTTAACTTTACTGTATGTATACATTTGACCCAGCAGATTTGGTCACATTTTCAGTAGACCCATAATAAATTCATAAAAGAACCAAACTTCATGAATGTTTTTTGTGACCAACAAGTATGTGCTCCAATCACTCTATCACAAAAAAAATAAGAGTTGTAGAAATTATTGGAAACTCAAGAGAGCCATGACATTATGTTCTTTTCAAGTGTATGTAAACTTTTGACCACGACTGTAAGTGTCAAAAAGACAGCCAAAAGAGGATGGTGAATGAAAATAAATCTAAAAATAAAATGTAATGTAAAAATGTGCTTAATTGTAAGAAATGTAGTCTTGATTTTAAATTTTTTATTTTCGGGGTTTACGTAGCAGCACTTTGTTTCTGTTGATAGAAATGTTGTTTTTTTACCTCATTGATCTTCTTTTTTTCTCAAAGGGTGCTCACATCCTTGGAACTTCAACTCAACTTAGCCAGTTTGACCAGACAATCCAGAGCTTTAATACACCTCCACTTCCCAAAATACCAGTCAGGGAAGTGTTTCAGTTGACATCATCAAGGGTAGAAGGAAATGGACTGAGAGGCTCTCTCACAGCAACCGTAAGCCTGGCTTCTGTGGTTGAGAATGTGTGGACTTCTGTGTTTTGTTTGTAAAAAAAAAAAAAAAAAAAGCAAGGCCTTATTTGGGTGGAGCTGTTCTTTTCTCTTCACTGGAATGGCTCCTCAGCTTCTATTAATAAGTCTGGGCCAGCCTAGGTTGGTAGCTTTTCAGGGTCAAGAACCCGAATGCCACACTGCACTACTGTTCAAGCTGCTGTTTACTTAACTATGTGTTTACAGTTATCCAATTTCATGAGACTATTACTCGCTTAGGTAAACAAGCACATCTAAGACAGACCTTGAGTTCATATTATGTCGCTCGCTTGAACAGCCAAGGAACACGATCACAACACAGCCAAGTTCAGTCACATATACTCAATTACTTGAGGAATTCATGGCATTTGGATGTTTTACTCCTCAGCAAGATAATGGAACGTGCTCTTTTTTTTTTGTATACGTGTTGGAGCATTCTTTCCATCTACTCTTGCACTGGTGACCTGCAGAATTAGGAATGCTGTGGGAAAACTACCAGGCCAGTGCCAGCTAAACAGTATCAACTGCCACTACCACGCACTGTTTTTAGTGTTAGAATGTTCAGAGCAAAATGTAAACATGTTGGTTTTTGATTATAATATCCAGTGCACAAAGACAGAGGAAGCGGTTTGTTCTGAAATACAGGTGTACCGTGGACCTCCACTTTAGTCAAAATTTGAATAATTTCAGAGAAAATAATAGCAGCAGAAATGATTAGTTCCAGGGTCAGACTATCACTATTATAAAACAGTGGTTTAGTAACATTTTAACAGTTTAAATGTCATGGTTAGAGTGTCCGCCCTGAGATCGGTAGGTTGTGAGTTCAAACCCCGGCTGAGTCATACCAAAGACTATAAAAATGGGACCCATTACCTCCCTGCTTGGCACTCGCATCAAGGGTTGGAATTAGGGCTGGGCGATATGGCCTTTTTTTAATATCTCGATATTTTTTAGGCCATGTCGCGATACACGATATATATCTCGATATTTTGCCTTAGCCTTGAATTAACACTTGATACATATAATCACACCAGTACGACGATTCTATGTGTCTACATTAAAACATTCTTGTTCATACTGCATTAATATATGCTCATTTTAAACTTTCAGGCAGAGAAGGAAATCACAGCTAAGTCAATTTACCAAAACTGTATTTATTAAACTGTTATTAAGCAGTGGCACAAACATTCATGTCATTTCAAAACAGAAAGTGCAAGATTGTCAGAGACATTTTAAAACAAGCTATTAGTGCACTTTTGTGCATGATGTCACTAAGATGACTTATCAAAACAACAAGTGCACTTTTTGTACAGAACGCCACTACAATAGTTTAAAAACATGATGTCACACAAGATATTTCAATAAGTGTCAAATAAAAATGAGCTGCATGATAGGAAATCAAATAGTGTTTGTCCTTCGCTATGTGGTAGGTTCCTGCGGACATTATCTCCTTTTGTTGTCGACTCTTTTTTTCATACGGTGTTGATCTGGAAATGTTTGCCTCGGCATTTTGATGGTGTGGGCGTGTGGCACCGAATGGAGATGTTGACATGCGGAGTAAGCACTCTTCGTTCTCTAGCATGTGACTTTTCAAATGATGCTACATATTAGCAGTAATGCTACTTTTTGTAGAAACACTTTTGCCCCACACTTGACAAATTACGGTTGTCTGTTCGACATATTCCCACTTGAAGCCAAACCACCGCCAGACAATGGACCCCGTGCTGTTTTTTTGGGAATTAATTCTTCCTTCATTTGTTACCAGATTCGCACCTTCTTTCTCTCGTATTACCACTCGCACCACAGCTAATGTTACCCATGCTGCTACCTCTCTGCTCCGCGAGGGCGTATACGTATGTGACATATGACGTGACAGTATGTGGCGTATGTAAAAGGTGCGCTTGCTGTCTGTGAGAAGGAGACACAAGAAGGAGTGGGAAGAGCCTGTCGTGTAATGCCAGCAGCTAAAAGCAACTGCGTGAGAACGTATACTCGATATCACGATATAGTCATTTTCTATATCGCACAGAGACAAACCCGCGATACATCGCGTATATCGATATATCGCCCAGCCCTAGTTGGAGTTGGGGGTTAAATCACCAAAATGATTCCCGGCCGCACCCGGGAATTCGCTGCTGCTCACTGCTCCCCTCGCCTCCCAGGGGGTGAGGGTGATGGGTCAAATGCAGAGGATAATCTCACCATATCTAGTGTGTGTGTGACAATCATTAGTACTTTAACTTTAACTTTTAAGTAGAGTAACCGCTGTACAATGCCACTACTCATATTTTAATGATGCAGTATGGAAGCATAGTATTTAGGGTAGTGGAGAAAGGTGAGTCATGTTCACCCTTTTACCTGTAATGCAAATAAGTTAATTGCTGTGTGATTTTAGAACATTATACAATATAAATGTAGATGTTTGCATCTGGGAGTTGAGTTTCTTCACATTAAGACCAAACAGCAAACTTTTTGGGCTTAAGTCCGTTGCTATGGATGTTGGTGTATTGTCTCCTAAGCCCTGTTATACTTAGGCAACCAGGACAGAGTACCACTTTTGTTGCTACACTAATGGTAAATGGGTTATACTTGTATAGCGCTTTTCTACCTTCAAGGTACTCAAAGCACTTTGACACTATTTCCACATTTGTCCATTCACACACACATTCACACTGCCTAACCACGACCCATCAGGAGCAAGGGTGAAGTGTCTTGCTCAAAGACACAACGGACGTGACTAGGATGGCGGAAGCCGGGGATCGAGCCAGGAACCCTCAGGTCCCTATTGCATATTGTAGCTCTGCGCAATAAATCATCCTTAATCAATTTGGCCTATGATAAAGATTTAAATTCTATTGCCTCAGGGTAATAATGTATGTTGATGACATACTCTACCCGTGTCCCGCAAAATTGAGAGTGACAGGCTGCAACAAACACGTCGTCAATGCAATTTAGCGTCCTCCTGAGCGAGGGCTGGTGAGTGGGGTCACAGTGCGAAGTTACGTCTAAGTTACTAATCCTCGCCTCTATAGATGCAAATAAACTAAATTTCTTCCAATATTATCACTGCAGGTAGGAGATAGATAGTAGATAGCTCAGTGGTTCTTAACCTGGGTTCGATCGAACCCTCGGTTCGGTGGAGCCTCCGCCACGGAGGTAAAGACACATCCGACTTATCATGGAAATAAAAACTTCTCCCTATCAGCGTATTATGGATACCCCCAAACAATGTTCCCTCTAATTTTCCATCTGATTTGCAGGTTGTTTGATTGATCGATTGAAACTTTTACTAGTAGATTGCAAAGGAAGAGAATACATTATATGAAACAGTACAGTTTACACAGTACAGTACATATTCCGTACAATTGACCACTGAATGGTAACACCCGAATACGTTTTTCAACTTGTTTAAGTCGGGGTCCACGTTAATCAATTCATGGTAATGTGTGTAAAGTGTGTAATTTGTTGTGAGTTCATGCACTGTGTTGGTTTTGTTCTTTGAACAAGGTGATGTTCATGCACAGTTCATTTTGTGCACCTGTAAAAAAATCATATAACTTTTTCTTGAATTGAAAAAACATTTTATTTTTCACTAAAGAAAGGTTCGGTGAATGCGCATATGAAACTGGTGGGGTTCGGTACCTCCAACAAGGTTAAGAACCACTGAGATAGCTAAACATGTGACTCACCAAGCATGAGTGGTAGGTAGGTAGGTAGGTCTTTATTGTCATTGCACAAGTACAACAAAACTTTGTTTTCAGCAAAAAAACCCGTTCAAGATTAGACAAACAAACATTGTACAGGGTTACAGAACAGGAACGCTGATGGGTCGCCACAAGGCGTCCCGTAAAAGATGGGAAAAAGGTAAACGCTGGGGGAGGATGAGTAAAAAAATACAATCTAGACTGGGCTCCTAAGGTGGCCCAGTCTGGAGTGGGGAAAAAAACCTCCATAGCAAAGCACATATACATATTACAACATCCATCTCGAGACTTGTCAACAGAGGGGAGGGAGTGGGGGCTATGGTGGCAGGCTGCAGCTCTTCAGGCGCTACTCGTCCGTCCGTCACCCCCTAAGGGATTTGCGTCAAGGGCGTTGGATGGGGGGTGGGGTATGTGTGTGTGGCGTATATTTTTGTGGATGCATGTGTGTGTATAAGCCTGCTGCGTGTCACTGTTCAGCGGCCTTGGTGTTGTGCAGTCGCTAGTCTAAAATCAACAACCGGTGTGCATCCATGAGAGACAAGAAGGTAGTTTGTTGTGTCTTCGCCGCACTGTCCTTCGGGAGAGTCTCGAAGCCAGTGAAACAATCCAAGTTAGAAGGTTTTGTATGCGAGTGAAAAGAAAATTTGCTTTTCACTCTAAATTGTCTATGACTGGTCCTCAAAATTCATCCTGCAGGTCAGACAGTCTGATGAGTGCAGTAGGAGACAGCCATGCTAACTGCTAAGCTGGCTTGAATCTTAGTGAAATAACGAAACAACAGAGTTAAGTGCAGGGCACACTTAAACAGCTGAAGAAGTGACAAGCTATGAACAGTAACAATAGCGAATCGACTATTAACAGTCCAGACCTAAGAGAGAGAATACTACAACTACACTGAGCATGGTTGCTAGATGAAAACTTACAAATGATGGTACCAGAAGCTTAAAATTATCGTATTTTGAGCAAAATGGTCATACATACCCTCAGGACTATCTGCTACAGTAAAACATTTATACAGACTGTGTATATAATAGTACAGTTTATAATGCAGCGTAACTTATGAATAAACTGGAAGCACTGTTGAAAAAAAGATGCCATTGCCGCAAGAGTACCGAACATATATCACAATATGGATTTTAAACCTACTGTGTTGCAAGAAGTTCCATTTCCAGTAGTGTGGTTGTCCTCACATTTTCTTATTTATCAACACTGTTCACCGTGGCATCACAAAATACCCCAAAAAAGCCACAGAAAAAGCAATGTCACACACATGTTACACAATTTACAGAATTTGATGACTTAATATGTGACTTTTCTTTTGTATTCTTCTTCATAGGTGCCTGCAGTGAGGATTCCGGGAAATTTGCCATGTTTAAGGCAGTGCTGAAAAAGAACAGAGATGGAGGCAAAGCAAGCAAGAAGGATTCAGGTAGGGGAAAGAAAGAAGGCCAAGATTCAAGGAAGCTTGGCCATTAGCCGAATCACTTTAAATCAGGGGTGTCCAAACTTTTTCCACCAAGGGCCAAATTCTGAAATGTCAAAGCATGCAGGGCCTATTTTGATATTGTAATTTTTTTATTTTTTTAATGGAAAAATAGACATTCATACATCCATTTTCTACCGCTTGTCCCTTTTGGGGTCGTGGGGAGTGCTGTAGCCTATCTCAGCTGCATTCGGGCAGAAGGCGGGGTACACCCTGGACAAGTCGCCACCTCATCGCAGGGCCAACACTGATAGACAGACGACATTCACACTCACATTCACACACTAGGGACCATTTAGTGTTGCCAATCAACCTATCCCCAGGTGCATGTCTTTAGAGGTGGGAGGAAGCCGGAGTACCCGGAGGCAAGCCACACAGTCATGTGTGTGTACAGATGT